>NC_056746.1:903791723-904091723 GCF_019279795.1 Protopterus annectens
TGCCCAATTCTTTACCAGCAACAGCTGTGTATATGTTTGAAATTTAGAGTGAGATTTGAAACCTTCCACCCTTGAGAGAGGGGTGAGGACAACATAGTATGTTGTACAGCCAATTGTAATTATCAGTTTACATGTCCAGCAGATATGTGTGCGAAATGGGCAGCTATGTATGGGGCATAATTTTTTTGCGGGTACAGATTGCCCTTTTTTTTTCAGGTAAGAGTGGAATGTGAGGTAAGGGAAGTAGGAATATTGGGGGGGGTGGGTTGGGAAGGTTAACAGACAAGACAAACAAGACGCATAAAGGGGTGGAGTATGACACATGTGGTGGGTAAACACAATTGACGGGAATGGATGTTTGGATATCGCAAGCCCATGAGCCCACAGATGGCAACAGTGGAACTGAGATCCCCACCCATGGGCAGTTACCACTGCACCTTCACAGCCCACGCCAAGGCTGTGCTGGGGGCTGGATAGGAGGGGCAGGCACATCCATGAGCTGAGCCACTCTCTCCTCAAGCTGGCTTAGGGGATCAGTCACAGAACGGCTGATCTCACTATGCACCACAGCCCAGACCCTTTGGAGGGTGAGTGGAGGCTCTCCTCTGGCCACGCTTGCAGAGGGGGCCAAGCCCCATCCCCTGCAGTGCTTCCACCCAAAGGTGGCACAGGGCCACTGGAGGAGGAGGTCCCAGGCTGGGCACTGGTGCCAGGTGCAATTGCCAGATGAGGTGGGAGAGGTGGGTCCGCTGGGACCCGCCTTCCCAGTTGTCCTATGTTTAGCAGTATTTAATGGCATTTTGGGTTAGTAACAAACAACACCATTCCAAATTAGTTGTAACAGCATGCATTAGTATTCCCATTAACCAAACACACATGAATTCCAAACGTTGAACAGCAAGCATAACACATGCATATTTAGAACAACAGTGGACATTCCAACAGCATGCAGGGTTGATTGGTGGCAACAGGCCATCAGGTTTGGATATGTGAACAGGGCACATGCATCAATGTACATGCAGATATGTATAAACCAACAGGACAAATGTCCATAGGAATTAATTGTAAATACACATACCCAGTTTGGTGTGTAATGGCATCATTTGTGAACATAACATAGGGGGGTATAATATTACATTAACAACTTAAAATACCTATACATATACTGTACATTCCTATTAGATGCAGATATATATCCCCTACATGTATTAGTACAGTTCCCTGTATGTAACCTTAGAAATGTTAGTGATGGAGAAGTTACTGCTACATTAATATACATTCCATTTGTATTCATATATGTTCATATCTGGCTGTGTTCAGGTAAAGTATCCTGCTACATTTGAACAGTTACATACAGTTCTAGCAACACACTGACATTTGTGGGATCACAAGCACAAGCTGCTCATGTACCAGATTAACATGTACATACTATACATGAAACAGTTGAGGACTATAAATATTCTTCTGAGATACTGGCATTCCCATCAGCCAGTTTATATGGGCCTAGACAACTGTGGATGTTCAGCATTTCATACAACTATACTATCGCCATAATGCAAGGGTGCAACAACATATCCAAAATGTGGGATGGACACAGTCCAGGTATTGTACTTTATTAAAAACCTTTCACTCTTTGGTTGTGGCTGTCTCATTCATTTCATTATGTAGTGCATGCAGTATACCTTTATTCCAGACGTCTTACACCTTTATTGGTAGCTTCAAACTCTTTCTCACACTCTCTCACTTATTTTATATTTACATCTCAGGATGGTACTTAATTCCAGGCTTTATTAACATTTAGTACTGGGTTACAACAATCCTTTCCAGCTGACTCACTTATTTGATATGTCAGTATATACAAGGATGTATTCATGACTTGTCTGTCCTTTATTGATGGATTAGAACACTCATTTTCAGGCTGAAGCAGTTATCTGATATTACAATACAGGTGGAAACTCTATTTGAGACTTGTTTACTCTTTATTAATGGATTACAATACTCTTTTTCAGGCTGCATCACTTATCTGATCTTAGAATACTAGCAGAAGCTTTATTCTAGGCTTATTTGACCTTTATTACTGGGTTACAACACTGAACTCTTTTACAGGCTGTCTCACTTATATTCTATAATAATATCAGCTGAATAATTACTAACCTGCCTGGTGGCACAGCCTTACCAGCCTATCAGCATAGGCTTGCTGATTCACAGAATGAACACCTGCAGCTGTAATATAAATGAAGGGATATTGGAACATACCTATCCATACTATAGGCTAGGATAGTGGGGCATTGGGCATCTGACGGGCCTCCTGGATCCATCGGTTCAGTTGGTCCTCCTTTCGTCGCTTCAGGTCCGCATGGTGGTGACGGACCTGCTCACCAGTCCTAGGATTGCCTGTGGCACTGGTAAGATCATGTGCCAACTGGTTCCACGCCTCTGCCTTGTACGCTCCCCATGAACCTGGCCAAGCATGAGTCAGCCTTCATGTTGCTGGACTAGGAGCCAAACCATATATTTGGACTCCTCAATGCCCCACCTTTGCGCTCTAAAGCGATTGCCCTCTCCGACACCTGCCATCCTGACTGCAAATGGGTACCACAATCAATTATGGTGAGTATTCCCACCGATGGTGATTAAATATGCCGCATTTCCCGCACTTGTTTGTGATTGGCCATTTCTGAGAATTCTAAGCTGACTGCAGACCTGCTTAGTAATGGTTTATCTACCATTTCTAAGTATATGTATGCTAATAGTGGCTGTTTCACCTAAGCTGTCATGGCTTAGTGGTTCTGTGCTTTGATTATGATGGACAGGGTCCTGGGTTCAAACCTTGTCACTCTTTTATTTTAATACTGTCTAGACAGGCTAGGGGGTGTGGCTGCATTTAAGCAACCTAGTTCTACGTTGCTCCCCGGTGCCCTACCGTGCCCTGGTTGGCGCGGCATGCACTTCCGCGCAATAACATTGCACTGGGTAAAACGCTTTTAAACTTTGGGCAACTCTATTGCACTGGGTAAGGTGCTATTAAACTATGAGCAACTCTGTTTAGCTGGGTAAAGCGCTATTAAACTATGGGCACCTTTGTTTAACTGGGTAAAGCGATATTAAACTATGGGCACCTCTGTTTAGTTGGCTAAAGCGCTATTTAACTATGGGCACCTGTGTTTAGCTCGGTAAAGCGTTGCTTAACAGCAGGCTATTCTATATCTGGGTCCTTTAAAAATATATATTTTGTTCACTGATACATTGGCCATGTCACTGCTTTTAATAAAATTTTAATCATATGTCTGGCATTATTTCAAATACTGATTTAAACATAAATAAGAAGGAGAGTAGTGGGACTCGAACCGTGAATGCCTCCTCTTTGTGCATACGCTCTACCATTATGCCATTGCAATTTGGTGTGATTTGCATAAACATTCTTTCTTATGCTCTTCCATGTCGGAATTGCTAACTATAGCTAAGCAATGGGCACACCTGCGCACACACGTGCAAATACGGGCAGCTATATCGTGGATTTTAAAAAAAAATTAAATATTTTACTTTTTATAACTGTGATGGGGGTTTACAGTGTCAAGGAGTGTGGTGTTGGGTGCAAGTACATTTGAGCGAACTCGCTCTTGTGTGTTGACATTTTGCTTTTACTACACTTGCAGGGGCGTGGACATTTAGACTGCTTGGCAGTCGGACACGCCCCCCTGCTTTCATACTCGGTCCATGTAAGAGTTACGGTTGAGTCAGCATGCCTTCATGAATATTTATGGCACACTGATGTCATACCTTTCAACTGCAGCCTCCAAGTAAGACTTATTAAGTCTTACACGGAGGATTCATTAATCCGGGGGATTGTGTTTGCATGGGGTTACTGGTAACCTGTTTTAGTGTATAGATTGACAGAAATAATGCATGCGTTCCACTTTACTCTGGGGCATTTCACAGGCATGTATTTTGATCTCAGTAAGTTATTTTTTTCTGCAGGTACATTAGTTAAATAATTTAACAGTAACTAAAACTGAAACAACACTTTTTAAATATTCACAGAGGTTCTTATAGTCACAATTTTTTTACATTTAAGCAAAAGATGGGCCGACTTGTGCAGCATTTTTTTATTCCATAAATATCCCATCTTCAATAAAATTCATTGGCAATAAAGTATTGCTTGACTAATAAATTAAATCAGGCATTAGGACAGGATGATTCCAATAACTATAAGGAAGCCTTACATAATTATATTTTATGTAGTCTGTGTATCACTATCAGAGATCTCTTATAGACAAGTATTATATAAATACTTTTGGAAAATTAGTATTCTGTTGTATTCTCCTGAGTGGGTCTAGTTTGCTCATCCTTCATCTAACTTCACTGGATTTAGTGGAAATTGTGTCAAAACATCCATGTTTACTACAAAGTCAGTTCATGAAGCCATCTGATAGAAGTTCAAATATCAGCATTTACTGAAACTAAGGCAAACCACATCTGTACATTTAACTGAAATTTAAAAATCTGAGAAGATGTACAAACTTAGATGTGAAGACTGAACTCAGCATACTGTTATATGCTTTACTATAGTATCTAGATGGGTTTCAGTATATTCTGTTCTCCTACAGTTAGGCTCTTTTCTCAACTGTAAATTTAATTCATGATATTTTTGTGATGCCCCACCACTGCCAACCAGTAATCAGGGAGCCTCAATCTTCACCACTGGCAACAGTGGTGGACGTACACTGAGAGGATAGCAAGTACACATACAGTATTTCCAGATGTAGCTCTCTGCATCAAGTGCAATTTCCATTAAGAGCACACTGAGACCATAGTCAGTCTGGGGCTGGTTTCTCCCTCTTTCTCAGATCCCTAATAAGACTCTCCTCTGGCACAGCTATATAGTTGAGATATCAGCTGAGTGGTCAAACCAAGACCTCCAGCACCCTCTCTGTCCAACCAGTGCTTTGTGTCCCTGCCGAAGTTTGATTTACACACACACACACACACACACACACACACACACACACACACACACACACACACACACACACACACACGCAGACACGCACACACGCACACACACACGTGGGAAAGGCTGGCACAGGTTTACTAAGTCCTCTTTTGCTCATACTATAAAGTAGTTATCACTGCCACCAGCCAACTCCTTATTAGCTACTTTAAGGCCCGTAACAAAGGGTGTCCATCTTACTGTGTAATATTAACATTAATACAAATGGTAGTTTGACCAAGAGCAAGGCCATCAGGAGTGGCCTACACAGTGTCACCAAATAAATATGCAAGTACTCTCAAAACTTATATATCTCTACACAGGTCAGCCACAATGAAAGGTTTAAATATATTTAATAATAAATAATAAAAGAACAAGACAGTACTAAATATATATTCACAGTGACATCAGAGTTCAAAATCACAGGAAATATTTAAAGCAACATTGCAGGTCAGTCTCAAATAAATAAAGAAAAATATCTAAACTAAGTTTACTACATTCCTGACTGTACCTAAAAGAATTGTACTGTTCCCTAGAAACTTACTTCATCAGAACAAGGCAGACACAGTGAATGGTTCTTGTAGTTGTTGTCAGGTCCAAAGCAGAATACTCAAATTAATATGTCAAATATTACTGCTGGGATAGGCTACAGAATGACCTGATTTCTCGTCATCTGATTCAATCTCAGGTGAAACCTCCATTGCTGGAAGCTAGCAGTATTTAGCATCTACCTGTGAAAATACATAGACCTCAGATCTTTGGCAGATGCTGGAAGTCATAAAACAATTGTAGTGATCAATTGTAGTGATTAGTTCACTTTAAAGACAATACAGAGAGCTCCCTAGTATTGACATGCTGTCTCTAGCTGCCACAAAATAATTTAACTTCAGCTATTTTTCTGAAGTTAACCTCCTGTATCCCAGTTTCCACTGTTAAAATATATAGATTTAAACAATTATAATAGTGTGTTTCTGCTCTCTTCCAGCAGGGCACACTATGGATGCATCTTTAAGCTCAGTACTTTACAAAATACCTTTTTTAATACACGTCTGTACAGGCCAGTTTGATATACACTTGACTTACAGTTCTTATTCATTTGTTAACACAAGCATCTTATATAGATCATGTTGTTATTCATAAATTACATACAATTATTTACAAAATTCCAGATAGCTGTGCTGGCAGTATCTCCCTTTGTCACAATTTTTATGATGATTTGTCAGGGGTGGGTGATGGAACTGAACTGCTGAGCTGCAGTCCTTCCAAGTGAAAAGTTGCATTTTTATCTTTAATTTTTTTTTGTCAACTTTCGTATGTTTGGGGATGGGGAATTCCACATGTGCATTCATAATTTCCAATTTCTATAAAAAGAATCAGAAAACTCAAGCTGATCTATTTTAAAACAGACCAATATTGTGCATACGCCTTCAGAGAGATAGTACTTACACTTTTTACAGGTAGTCCTGCCATTAGAAAGATATAGTTATCTGTACTAATAGGAAGTATCAGAAAATAGATTATTATTTCTACTAGTAGCTTTCAAAATTTAGAGATGTTGTCAGATACTGACTATAAAGTTGAAGAACTTGGTAAATGTAAAGCGATAGGAGCCACTGAGATATGAATGAGGCCAAGAAAATGTTTTTAAAGAAAAAAAAACATTCTTAGAACAATCTACAGTCATAAAAGGGGTATATATAATATGAGTTATTTCTTTATACATTAACAGCATAAAATTTGTGTTAATAATACTGGTATTAAGATGGTGCATATATTTATAATTTGACTTAATAGTTTTAATAAATGTTAGACTTATAACACAACAATAGAGAAAATCATTTGCACCTGTACAGGGTAGAAACATTTGGTTGTCATTAGGAACATGAAGTGCTGTTTTAGATCAGAATTTAGGTAGTTAGGATTTTAGACTTGATAGTAGTAAGGCCTGGTAGGGCTGTTATTTTGGATATAAGAAAAGAAATGAGGGCATTCAGAATTATACCCATTTATGCTCCTACCATGCCCATTTAGGAAAAAAAATGTAAACATCTTTATTAAATTGTTTTTTTTTTCACAGCCAATATCATTTCATTTTGTAAGACCTTCCTATGTCTAGGCAATTTAGATCATAAATCCCAGCTCAAAAGAATAATTTTCTTAGTCATACCCATTTGCTACCTCAACACGTCTATCAAGATACACTGTGAAGAATGTTTTAAATCTGCCAGCCTGTTACATTTCCAGAAAAACATTTTCCTAGTTGGCTCTCTTTCTTCTTCATCACACCTCCAGTAATTGCTGTCACAAGAGGAAAAATCCTCTGAAGTTTATTTGAGGTATAGAATGCCTGTGAAAACACTTTCATGAAGAAATAATAAATAATAAACCTTCTGGACTTTGTTGCATACTTGGAAGTCTTATAAATTTCTTCCCATTGTTCCTTGTAAACTGACTTCCCACTGTTTTTCCAGTCTTTCCTAACTTCCTCTAATTGATTTTTGTAGCTATTATGGAATATTTTATAAAGTCTACTAACTATCCCTTTTATAACAGTAGTGTATGTTTTCAACTCAACAAAATTTTTCCAGAGCTGGTCTTTCACTTAATACTTTTATATCCCTTTCTCTTTGCCTGTACTGTTATCAGACCCATTAGGGAAGGCAGTCTGTAACCTACAGTCCAGACTTCTGATTAGCATCATGTTTTATTTGTTCTCAATAACTTGGTGCATTTGTTAATTTCATTCAGTAAATTCCAGCCTGTTTCTTGCCTGTTTTCTCCTTTATCCATTGATTTGTTGGCTTCATTATTAGAATATATTCTGCTACTTTATGAAAATAGTATTCTGTGTGTTTTTTTATTATTCTTCCTAAGGACTAACAACCAAAATCCCAGTCTCTCTTTACTGTCAGTCTCTACCCCCTCTTTCATCATCATCTCTTTCCACTTTGATTTTCATCCTTGAGTTATGTATCCAAACTGTAACCACATAATTCTAAAGTACCCTCCAAATCAGGTAAACATAAACCAACTTGTTCTATGGGGGAAATCAGTTTATCCCATTTAATTCTTGCCCTCTTCACCTCCCAAATAAATTCCTTTACTTCTTAATTATCATGCCTGACCTGTATATAACACTAAAGGGAAATAAAACATGTTCACTGCTTGTAACTTGTTATCCATATCCATAATCAAGAGATTCCAGCTTCCTAATCTTTGCAATATCTTTTGCCTAATTTGTCCCAACATATCCCTAGTTGTCATAACAGAATCCTTTTGAATCCATACATCTAAATACTTCATCTTGTCATCATCACCATCATCATCAACCCCTTTTTTTCCAATTTTCTAGATGTGTGTCATGACAATTGTCATCATCTCTCTCTATTCAATTCATATGTCTATGTTCTTTGACAATCATTCCTGTCACAGGTCTTCTCTCACACAGTCCATCTACCTCTTTGCTGGATGTCCTCATTTCCTCTTGCTTTCTTCTTGTCTTTCCCAAATCTTCTTTACCAGATTTTCTTTTGCTTTTTTGCACATGTACCTGAACCACTGTAATCTGTTATCTTTGAACTTTTCTGTAATTTGAGCTAGTTTGGCTTCTCCTCTTATGTACTCATTTCATCTTCTGTCTCATAGTCTGGATCCTACCACCAATCAAAGGTACTTCATCTCCATCACCTCAAGCTTATTCAACATTATTACCTTTACTGCCCAGGTTTATATACCATACAGTAGTACTGGTCACACCATTATTTTGTACAACTTACGTTTCTGTTTTTTCGGCATTCTTCTGTTATACACTATCCCTGACATTCTGTGCCATTTGGCACAGCCCCTTGAATTCTAGCTTTGACCTCCTCATTCAGACTTTCCTTCTCCTTCAAGTATCACCCCTCCCAGATACTTGAAGCTATTAACCAGTTCCACCGTTTTACCTACTATATCAGTTTTTAACTTCTTCTCATTTCCTGTATGCAGCCATTACAGCTGTCTTATCTGTTCTCAGTTTTATCCCATGTGCCTTCAGTTTTGCATTTCATTCCCCTACCCTTTGTTGAAGTTCTGGATCAGAGTCTGCCTACAATGCCATATCATCTTTGTAGAACAGAGCATGTCTTTTGATTTTAAGAAGCATTTCAAAGTGAGAGCATTTCAGAGTTTTTGGCATCTGTATAAATAGAGAGCACTTACAGGAAGCAGTGCCATTTTGAGCGAACAGCCAGAGTGTTAACATGTTTGAGTACAGTAGTCAGTCTGTTTATAAGTTTATTTAAGTGTGTTACTAAGCCTCAACCCTGATGTGTTTGTCTGTAATAAAGCTGCTTGAACCGAACCCACAACTGTTTATCTGTTTTATCCTGACCGGATGAGCGACATGGTGCCAGATGCGGGATGTCTGAACAACATGATGCCAGAAGGGGATATCTGAATGACATGGTGTTAGAAGTAGCATACCTGAAAGACATGGTACCCAGGAGTAGCATATCTGAATGACATGGTGTTGGGACGTTTCATCCCAACCTGCTCAAATGATTGGAGAAGGTCAGAAATGACTTTCGGTTAATAAAAAACTTGCATAAATGATTTATTTTGTAAAGAAAACAATATGAAGTATTAGCAAAGCACAAAATGCATTATTAATCAAACGAAAAGCACAAAACATATTATTGAGTAAATGAACTGTTCAAAACCATGATATTTGATAAAAGTATTCGAAATACTTATGAGAGTATTCAGAACTACTTCAGATTTGCATTATGAGCATGTTAAAAGTACAATAAATGTATAATGAGTATGATAAAAGTCAAACTAGCATAACATGTACAATAAAAGGGCAAAATGACCATGGAAAGGCAAAGTGACTGCATTTTTTTAGTAAATGACCAGTTTTTGATATGAGCTACTATTTCATATTGACTAAAGCTATTCAAAGTATAACTAGAGTTGTTCAAAGTATGTCAGAGTTGCAAAGTGTTTGTAGCGTGTGCTTTATTACAGTGCAATTATTTCAAAGAGTTTACTGTGTGCTGTGTGCAGTTAATTTGCAAAGTACATTTCAAAAATTGTCTTGTGTTGTGTACAGTTCATTTGCAGAGTGCAGTCATTTTGAAGTGTTTCTTACACTGTACACAGTTATTTTGCAAAGTACAGTCATTTTGGAAAGTTTCTTGTACTGTGTACAATCCATTCACAAAGTGTAGTTATTTTGAAGTGTTTCTTACACTGATAGAGGTGGTTTCACAAAGTACAGTGATTTAAAAGTATTCTTGTGCTACGAAGACTTATGTCACAAAGTCCAGTTATTTCAAAGTGTCTGCTGTGATGTTGAGTGTAATTACAAGTTTTTGGCATAAAATTCTGACGTATATGTGCATATGTTCATACATAACTCCAAGGGTTTTTATTACTGTGTGTTGGCATGGCAGAGGCATTTCGCAGACCCAGTCCACTTGTATTTGATCATAATATTGCAGAGAATTGGAGAGTAGCAGGAATAAGATATTTTATACAAGCAGCTTTTTCCTGACAAAGATACACATACAAGGGCATTTATTCTGCTTAATCTGACAGTCAGAAACCATTGAAAGAGAGCGTTTATTTGTGTATGCACAATCAGTATATGCAGGAGAAGGGGAAACCATCATATTGTTGTACAAGCTGGATCAAGGGAGGACTCTGAGTGCTTGAACATAGAGAAATGTGTAACCCCCAGACAGATGTTACATTGGAGAGGCACTTATTTTATACAAGAGACCAAAAGCCAGGAGAAACATTTGATGCTTACATTACTGACTTAAGAAACAAAGCTAAAACATGCATATTTGGTGATTTGAAAGATGAGTTGATAAAGGACAAGCTTGTGTGTGGTGTTAATAATGCTGCAGTGAGAAAGACTTTGCTTTGAGACAGTGATTTAACGTTGAGAAAAGCCATAGAGATTTGTCAAATACATGAGTTTACAGAAAGGTACACAAATATGCTTGCAAGTGATAAGAGCATGATTTCAGTAGCCTCTAGAGCAAATGTAGACAACATGCAGCATGTGGCTAACAGAAACAGGCCTAAGCACATGGCAGCTGCAGTCCCTGTGGGATTTCCATGTAGACCGCATACCTTTCCAGCAAGTTCAAGAATAGCTCAGTAAAATGGATATGCTCAATGCAGTACAAGGGTGAGGCAGCAAAACTCAAGCCAAATATCATTATTAATTGTCATGACTGTGGTGGCAGTCATGAGTCCAAAAGAGAAAAGTGGTTAGCATTTGGTCAGCAATGCCACAAGTGTAAAAAATGGAACCACTTTCAAAAGCTTTGTAAATCAAGCAAGCCTCATTCATTTATTAAGAAAGCTCACTCGAAAAAGCAAGTTGATCATCTAGAAAGCTGCAGCTCTGCTTTCTATGTAGATGGTGTATCAGATTTGTTGGCAACAAAACAGTGTTTTATACTGTCCTGATTAATTGTAAACCCACAGTTCTCAAAGTGGACACTGTTTCAAAGTGCAGTGTTATGTTAACAGAAACATTTGCTAGAGTAAGAGATGGTGAACAACTTAATTTGGCCAATTGTGCTAAGCTTGTTGCTTATGGAGGTGAAGATATTCAAACCAAAGGCTCAATAGTGCTTTCATGCTATTCAGCTGGGAAGAGTTACAGCTTGCAGTTTTATGTAGTTCAAAGACCTGTACAGTCATTATTAGGTCTTAAAGACAGTTTAAAAATGAAACTGATTTATTTTACCATAGAAGGCCATCACATAAGCACATGTCCTAGTTCCAGTTTCACCAATGCTATTTTCTCAAAGTATGCTGATGTTTTCAATGACTAGCTAGGCAAACTTCCAGTTGTATACTCCATGAAATTAGAGCCAGAGGTCAGTCCAGTGGTCAGAACAGCGAGAAGAGTTCCTATAGCTATGCAGGACAGAGTCAAATTCCAGTTAGATAAAATGGTGCAGCAAGGTCTGATTTGTCCAGTAACAGAACCAACTGAATGGGTGTCTTCCACAGTAGTTGCTCATAAGAAAAGCTCAGTTGAAATCAGAATGTGTACTGAACCAAGAGACTTAAAGCATTAAAGAGGCCACACCATTCTATGCGTACAGTTGAGGAAGATGCTGCCCTCATGCCAAATGCCACTATTTTTCTGACTTAGATGAGGAGAGTTCCTTTTAGCAAGTAATGCTTGATCGCAAATCTTCACTACTGACTACATTCAGCATACCAGTGAAGTCTTTCAGCATGCAATGGAGCAAATTGTTTCAGGCTATCCATGTGTTATAATAGTAGATGATTTACTAGTTGGAGGTAATGGTGAAGCAGAGCATGACAGAAACCTTAGGAAAGTTCTAGAAAGAGCACATGAAGTAAATCTGAAGCTCAATCCTCTAAAATGTAAATATGGCCTACCAGAAGTTATGCATGTTGGTCATTTATTTACCAGTTCAGGCTTACGACCAGATCCTTCCAAACAAACAGCCATTCTTGAGATGTCAGCTCCAGACAATGCCCAAGCCTTACAGCATTTTCTTGCTATGGTTAACTATTTGGGCAAGTTTATACCAGACTTCAGTGAATTATCAGCACCCTTAAGAGAGCTGATATGCAAAAATGTTACCTGGTCATGGCTGGAAAAACACCAGAGCACATTTGATGACCTGAAACAGAAAATTGCCAGTCCACCAATGTTAAGATACTATGATGCCCACAAACCAGAAATTCTTTCCTATGATGCTTCAAAGTTTGGTCTTGGAGCAGTTATTCTTCAAGAGAGCAGACCAGTAGCCTATGTGTCTAGAACTCTTACCCAAACTGAGATGCACTATGCTCAAATTGAGAAGGAACTTTTGGCAATTGTGTTTGCATGTTCGAAGTTCCATGATTGTATTTATGGCTGGGCGATCCAGATTGAGACTGCTCATCAACCTCTAGCTACTATTTTAAAGAAGCCTATGCATACAGCTCCAGCAAAACTACAAAGAATGATACTCAGATTACAAAAGTACAACTTTAAAATGGTCTATATAAAAGGCAAAATTCTTTATCTGGCTGATACCTTATCCAAATTGTCCAGAAATACCACATAAAAGCATGCTGCAGAGAATTTTGACTTCAATGTCATGGAAGTGCATAGTTTTTCTACCATAAGACTTGATGAGCTAAGAGATTATACAAAGACTGATCCAGTTTTGCAAAAGCTCAACCACTTCATCAGTGTTGGATGGCCATCAAAGCAATCCTGTGTACCAACAGAAGTGCAACCTTATTTTCCGTACAGAGATGAGTTGTTGATGGAAGATGGTATCATTTTCAAAGGTCCTAAAGTTATCATCCTTACTTCCTTACAACATGAGTGTATCCAAATTTTGCATCGTGGCCACCCAGGTTTTGAAATTATCAAAAGAAGGGCAAGAGGGCTAGTATTTTGGCCTTCTCTGTCAAAAGATATTGATAAAGTACTTTCATCTTATTCAGTATGCAATAGTACTAAACCACATTTGCAAAAATTGTCACTTCAGCTAAACCAGATTCCTGAACTACCTTGGTCAACAGTAACCACTGACATATTCGAGTGGAATAGTCAACATTACTTAGTGTTAGTAGACTCTTATTTGAACTGGTTCGAGATTGATCTGCTACCTAACCTAACATCCACTACTGTTATTACCAAATTGAAACGTCATTTCTCAGTCCATGGTAGTGCACACAGTTACTTGCAAGGTCAAAGCATGGCAATACCGATGTCTTTTTGAATTTACTTAACCTCAGAAACATTCCCCGTCACGATATACTTGGCTCACCTGCTCAGAGACTTCTATCCAGGCAAACTAGAACAACATTGCCTATTAGCTCCAGTTTATTGAGGTCTAAAGTTAAAAGCAACAGAACCATCAGAGCCTAATTATTCAAGAAGCTTTCTATCCAGAAGCCCAGTTGTGATAAATTGAGCAGATTTCTTCATCCATTTAAAGAAGGAGAGACAGTGAGGATACAAATGGCAAAAGGTTTCGACCGGATTGGTCAAGTAACAGGTATATGTACTGAGCTGAGATCCTATTTCATCGAATCTGAGGGTGTGGAGTACAGGAGAAATTGCAGACATCTCCTTCCTGTACCAGAATAGTTATTGCATCATTATTCCTGTGATACAGACTCTAGATCTCACAGCAATCTAGAAATGTTCCTGTTCTAGAACTTGTCTTACCTTCTGATTCTATTCCTGATGATGTTACTGATATTCCTAAGGTTGAACATTCAGCAGACACAGTTCCAGTTGCTAAATCTATTTTTCAGCTTTATGTCACATGATTTGGTTGCATGTCTAGACCTGGTGTGAGATACACAGTGACTTGGACATAACTGTATATACGTACATAGTTCTGTATAAATGCATGACAAAAAAGCTATTTGTATTATTTGCATGTCAACTGGTATTCTTAGCATTGCATGATCTATTTCTCAAAGAGGGAGGATGTAGAGCTGAGTGTGTGATGTGTCCTTAAGAAGCATAGGAAGCGATGCACGTGCATGTATAAATAGCAGGCACATGTTGTACCTATTGACATTTTGAAAGTGCAGCCAGACAGCAAGCATGTGAGAATGAATGTAGCTAGTTTGTATATAAGTTACTAAGTTAAAGTTAATAAGCTTCAGTCATAATGTGTTTGTACATAATAAAGCTGCTTGAACAGAACCCACAAAGACTCGTAAATTACATCCTGACTAGATGAGCAACACAAGTGATCTCCAAACCCTTGATCCTAAACAGCTTGGTTGTGTCATGCCTGTTAAACCTGGTGAACTTCTTTGAAAATATAATTTGAGCCACAGACGAAGGTAAATCTGTGCATACAGCCCACCTTGACTTAGCCAAGGCCCTTGACACAATCCCACATATGGGCATCATTGATAAACTCTCCCAGTTGAATATCAACCCTTATGTCATCAGGTGGGTTGCTAACTTGCTCACCGACAGATCACACTCAGTCATAGTTGGGCACTTTACCTCAACCAGCAAACCTGTCACCAGTGGGGTTCCACAAAGGTCAGTGCTGGGTCCCCTATTGTTTGGAATATACTTCTCAGAAGTTCAGGCCAATACAGAGGGGCTGTTGCTGACTAAGTTTGCTGACGAAGGGAAGTAAATATTGTGGGAAGAAATAGCCAGGGAATTGTTATGGCTAGGCTTGTACAGGCCCTAGGGCCGATAACCTAGTACCAATCTATGAACCTATGAACGACTGCAAATTAGGTGCAATCATTGATTCCCCAAATGATGTCAGTACAATTCAAGGGGGACTTACACAAACCAATGATTGATGCCAAAGCCATGGACTCAAACTCAATGCAAAAAAAATTTCATTCTACACAGTACCTGCTTGTTACTTTCAAATATATCTTTCAGTACTATTTCATGCATGGCATGATAAATTGTAAACAACACTGCATACTACCTTTGAATATATTCATATCCTATACAATTTAATGTACTGTATGATAACTTGTAAACAGCACTGCATGTTACCTTTGAATATATTCATATCCTATACCATTTAATGTATTTTATGATAACTTGTAAACAGCACTGCATGTTACCTTTGAATATATTCAGGTCCTATACTATTTAATGTACTGTATGATAACTTGTAAACAGCACTGCATGTTACCTTTGAATATATTCATATCTTATACTATTTAATGTACTGTATGATAACTTGTAAACAATACTGCATGTTACTTTTGATTATAGTCTGATCTTATACAATTTAAATAACTGTATAATGACTTGCACAGTACATGAATGTTACTTTTGAAAATACTCTTACCTATGCACTGCATGATAACTTGTAAACAATACTGCATGTTACTTTTGATTATAGTTTTATCCTGTACAATTTAATTAATTGCATTATGACTTGTAAACAGTACCTGAATATTACTTTTGAAAATGCTCTTACCCTGTACCACTTAATGCACTATATGATGACTTGCAAAAGTACTTATCGTATAGCCCTGTATGCCTTTCCAGCCTAAACCATGTTTGAGAAGAACACCTGTAATCAAACACAACTGTCTCTTAATAAACAATGGTCAAATATATATATATATATATATATATATATATATATATATATATATATATATATATATATATATATATATATATAAACCAGATAATTGTGGCATTGACTTAATCATGAAATTTAATGAACTAGAAATTAAATTTAACTTGTTTGAAATATGTTATTGTCTTTATATTTTGCTTGTTTTTTAGAAGAACTCAGGGCCAGTTGCCTTTTAGCTCTTACGTTTCCTACTGAAGACCTCAGAGGCAAAAGCTGCAGTTGCAAAGGAAGAGAGACTAGTATTAAGTAGAATAAGCGACATGCATACTATCAATCAGGAGGCCTGGAGCAACACTGCTAATTTTGGTTAGTATGCTTAACAACAAAGGTGTCATAGGTTCATATATTAGTACTAGGCTAACTGCCCTTGTGGGCTATTTTAAACTTAACCAATTACCTTATCTGAGAGTCAAACCCTGTACCTTGTGTGTAAGGTAAACACATTAACCATTATGCCAACCTCATACCCCAATGGCTGTTTTAGGTAAGTTCTAAGCTAGCTGCCTTTGTAGGCCATTTTAAGCCTAGCAAATTTCCCTTCAAAGGTGAGAATCAAACCATGTACCTTGTGTCTGCAAGGTAAACACCTTAAGTGAATCCAATACTTCCCAGTTAAGGTAATGGAAAAATTCATGTCAGTGTTAATTCAAAGGTCCCAACCCAATCCCTTCCACATGGAGGCCAGAGAAGAACATGGATTATAGTATGTGTTAGAGAGTTCCATTTCATCAAGACCTCGTAAAATAATATGATAAAAGAATGTTTGAGAGGTCATGTAATTTCTCCGCAACATCTCCACTTCCTTGCTTAATGTAACCAACTCTTGAGTCAAACAACCTCTGACTTGGTTATGGTTTTCCTAATATTGACTTTGTTTCCTTATTGAGTCTCAATGAAACCTGACTCACTAAATTTAAAGTAGAACAGGAATTCATAGATGAGGAGGTCCACATTTTAAATGGTATGATCACCAGATATTTTGAAGTGTGACACTGGCAGCAGTGCAGACAGAAGTATGTAACTTAATTAGAAGCCATGTCTTTTGGGAGGCATGAATAAGACATATGCTAACTGTAGAATGAAAGTAGAGGGTAAACTAATTCAGATCTGATTTGATGCTTAATTTCACAAAGAAGATTGTTACAGACTACATAAAAACCTCACCTTAAATTGCTGCTATTCCAGTAACAGTTAACAGCCTCTTTAAATGGGTGTCATTCAGAATAGGTGTATGTGGTTATATGTATTCACAGAGTCATGGATATTCCAATGCCACTGAATCTTATGGCCATTCATGCCTTGCTCTTTCAGGCAGCACGTCCTTTTTTCAGGAGGGCTATACCAGTCAATCCTCAGAGACTGGGAAATGGTTGTGGCTCACAAAATTGATTTTAATACAAATATGAACAACATTATTTGAAGATGTTATTCCAAAATCTGAATTATCTTCTTGCCAACTCTCTTGTCATAAACAGAAAAACTGCTTACTGTGACTCAGGCAATGTGAATTTGGCTAGTGACTTATGTGACTCAGGCAATGTGAGTTTGGCTAGTGCCTTATGTGACTCAGGCAATGTGAGTTTGGCTAGTGACTTATGTGACTCAGGCAATGTGAGTTTGGCTAGTGACTTATGTGACTCAGGCAATGTGAGTTTGGCTAGTGAATTATGCACCTGCTGGAGTTATCTGGACAGGGAGACGAGTGATGAGACTAAGGCTATTTGCCTCCAAAGGCATGTAACTTGTATCAATTTCTCCACTGAAGACCACAGAAACATGCTTAGTGTGCTCAATCTAGAAGGTGAGGGCTTATTTCATTCACTGGTGTGAGTGACAATCCTATGTTTTGCCCATTGCATACCCTACTTCAGTAAGACACACTGACCATGCATGGATATTTAGAGACATATGCAGAAAACCCTGCACTCCATATAGCTGATGGATAACTTCTGAATCTGTCACATCTCATCCTTAGGATAATGAATGGGTTGTAGGACTTTAACCACAAGGAGAATGGACAAGCTAATTAAGTGGCTGAGGGAAGCTCAATAATCAGTGGGTAACCAGAGCAAAAAAAAAAAAAAAAGATATACTGTCTTCAGTTTGGTAGCATCTAGACAATAAGTTGTCCTAGTTACACTTTCTAAAACCCTGCTCCAGCACAGAAAAATAATATAATTTGAATAATCACTGATATTACTCTAAAAATACAAACCCTTGAATGAATCTAACTTATCTGGGACATTCATCATCTTGCAAACATTGCAAGACAAGTGGAGTCACAACTGTATTTAATATTTATAGACTACTTCATAGGGCTGCAATTTATATGTTTAAGATGACGTCCGGAGAGTAAAAGTTAGCGATAATGGGTCTAGGGATAAGTAATAATCACAATGGAGCAAGAAACCAATGTCTCTTTCCTATTGCATATCCTCCAAATTGTAATTTCAACTCATTTCAGCCTTATACATTCTCATCATCATTAAAGTCCATGATTACTTTGATGGGGTGCAGATCTTCATTAGATAGTTCAGCAGCAATCTGATGTTTTGGGTAAAAAGATTCTAAGCTTGGAGGTCCCTGATTAATTTGATGGGTTTCAAAACTTTACTAGACAGATTAGTAGGTGATCTAGGATAGGACAAAGGAGTTATGATATCAGCTCTTTGTCACCCTGCTGAAGACCAGAAGCTCATTGAACTTGTTCACTGTGAATTTTTATCAGCCACAAACGGGGACACAAGCAAAATAGTAAATGCAATTTATACACACATGGTTTAGAGCAGATAATCAAACTGCTTATTTCTGAGGAAGTAGGGAGAAAGAAATGCACTCACTTTTCTGTGAAATGACAATATTTAGCAAAAATGGGGGTGCTGTTAACCTTTAATTTATTTACTAATGCTCTATATAGATCAAGAGCAAAGCCAGCTATACGTCAGTACAGTTCCTTAAGTTAATATATTAGAAATGCAGAGGTGTGAATAAAAAAATCTGGCCTTTCAGTGTGACTGCCAGAAGATGCCAAATCCACTGAGGGGGGGGTGGGGTGGTTTGCAGAGTACCCGGAAGGTAATTTGTCAAATATGAAGAACAGAGTTTTGTGCCATTTGTGTGGTGTACAGAGATAACACCCTGACTGTGATCTAGAAGATCTGGGACTGCAGAGGAGCCAGTAAAACAGGGCAGGAAGGGGCAATTAACACCAGCTCAATCATCATGGGGTGAGGGAGATGGTCTAGCTCACTGCAGTACCAGCACTGTGTGAGCAATTGTGTGTGAGAGAGAGAGAGAGAGAGAGAGAGATGAGCCAAATACATGTGCTTGGGTCTGCGAAGCTGTGTTTGCAAAGTAGTTTTCATCACTTGTGAGCAGAAACATGCATGTGCAGAGTGGATGGCATTGCCGACCTTTTCATATGTGAGCTCTCATGTCAGTCATCTGCTGGGGGTGGGGTTAAGGTCAGAATGGAAAACCCATCATAGCTACCTGGAAAATGCCTCAATGACATTAAAGGAATGGACCCTTCACACTTGGGACTGATGGTCAGCAGGCGCATAACAGAAATAAAGAACATAAAAAAGGACAGCTTTCTGTAAACCAGCTATAAGAATGGGTCTACTTCAAATTAATGAAAACCCACTTACCCGAAGAAGAAATCACAGAGATGAGATGTCTGAAACATGATTTTAACGAAGGACCATATTGCCGACACATTTCTCAGAGTAAGTATAAATTTGGCCAAAATAGAGAAATTTGTCCTTTTTCCCACTGTAATGCAATGTCGGAGTTGGTATATTTAGTTAGGGGAGGTGTGAGGGCCAGAGCCCCCGACACTGGGGGTGTGTACGGCATGGCTTCCCACATGGGTGGGTTGGAGATAGTCCATTGTGCTTCTTCATGAAATGTTGGTCGACTGGATACTTACCGTGAGAAAAGTTTTGGCAATATGGTCATTCATTAAAATCAAGTTTTGGACATCTCGTCTTGGTGATTTCATTTTTAGGTAAGTGGTCTTTCGTTAATTTGAAGTAGACCCATAAGAACATACTGTCATTAAAGAAGCAGCACTATGATATAATGTCATATGTTTTATACTGTTAATAATTATTCACACATTAGTTTGCTGTTCTGTGTGCTCTTAAGTGTTCAAGTGCTCTTATTCTGCACTTATTACTACTTGTTAGTAGCCTGATTAAACTTGTCTGCTATTCTAAGCATCTTAGTTTTGGTTTTAGCACTTGTGCTTCAAGCCAGTTATTTTGCATTTAGGGTTTTTGTGGACAGCCCCTTATCAAACCCCGCTCTCCATAAGTCCGCCAAGTATTCAGAACACTATGTCTGGGCAATTCCCATCAGTTTCCCCTGCCAGCCTGGTCAACATGGGCATAATGAGACAGTGAAGCAAATGCTTCATGTTCACTGACAGTCCTCTTCTCCTAGCACATAATTCTTCTACTTGCGAGAAATGCATCTACATCAGTAAGCTGGAATCCATGCTCTCTCACACCACAGTCAGTACTCCTAACAAAGAGGAGATTGCCAGCACAACCACCACACTACCCACATCACAGAGTTACACACCCACCTATGCAGGGTCCTCAACAAAAACTTACCAAAACAACAGAGACATCCAAAACACACTCACAAACATTCCACACACCAATCACATCACATACAGTAGTCAACATACCAGTGTCTCACAAACACAGCCCATTAGGCATAACAATAAACCAACACAGCCCATAAGGCATGAGAATAAACCAAACATACTAGTCATTGGTGACTCAGTAGTGAGACATAGTGCTGTCCCCTCACCAGGCTCAACAGGGAAAACGTCACAGTCAATTGTCTGTCAGGTGACAGAATCTACCACATCACGCGCGCACTTGTCTATACAACAGGTACAAGTATGACTCTGTCATTGTCCATGTTGGTGTGAATGACTTGAGACGTACCTCCTTGGACTATATGAAGAGAGACATGACTGAGGTCTCAGAGTATGTGCTTCAGGAAGGTATGGCCCTAGCCCTAAGCAGCATCCTACCTTCACCAAGAATGATACCACAATACCAACAAAAAATTATTGACTTCAACAACTGGCTTAATTTCTGGTGTTTTTCCAAGGGGATCCAATATCTGCCTGGGATGACATGGTTGACAGGCCTCAATGCTTTGCCAGAGATGGCCTCCACCTGTCACCCCTGGGGTTCCAGATCTTGGCCAAAGCTCTTGCCTCCCCCATTATGCCTTTTTTAGGCTATGCCCCAAAGACAAATCTTCCAACATAAAAGATCTGTCAAAAAGCAAATTGAAGGTCATGCTGCTCAATCCTAGGAGCCTTAACTTAAAAATACATGCACTGGAGGCTCTCCTCACACTGGAAAATGCTGATGTCTGTGCAGTCACAGAAACTTGGTTCAGGGCTGTGGAGAGCACCCTTGCCTTTCCAGGCTATACCTCATTCCACACTTTCAAACCCAAAAATGAGGTTGGAAAGACAAAGGGTGGTGGAGTCTCTATCTTCATTAAGGACAGGCACACCTCCAGACTGGTGTACCAGCATGACGCACTGGAATTACTCCAGGTGCAACTGACAGTTGGCAAGACACTCATCCAAGTTATAGCTGGCTATAGACCCCCCTCCATGACTCAGGACACCCACTCCTCCTACCTAGACCTACTTGACTCTATCAAGGTACCCCCTAACACCCTGATCCTTGGTGACTTCAACTACCCCACCATAGACTCAGTGAGCTACTCCTGCATTATTGCACTCACCCAATGATTCCTTGACTTTATCAGTTCTAACACACTAGACTAGCTGGTCTCCCCCCACAAGGGGAGATAACATACTGGACTTAGTTTTCACCACTACCATATTATGTTCTTCCCTGGTGAGATCAGATCATCGGTCTGTCTCATTTGAAGTTTCTATCCCACCCAACCCCTCTCCAGCCATAACCAGGCTAAAAAAACTTTTCAAAAGCTGACTACAACCTCCTAAGGAAGGGTATCAGAAGATTCACACCACCGCCCACCTCAGAGGATGCAGACAACTATGCTAAACAGTATGCCAGTGCAGTATACAAATGCCTGTACAACTGCATGAACTCAGCCATACCCAACAGAACTAAAACCTGCTCCTCAAGGAAACACAGACCTGTATGGTGGACATCCTCTGTCAACTGGCTTTACAACAAAAGGAAGAAACTGTTGTCTAAGGGTAAAAAGGAACAAATTCTAAATTGGAAAAACTCCCTCCTCTGCCTCAACAAGCAAATTAGATCACTAGTGAACACCTCCAAAGCCAATTATGAATTGAAACTAGCCTCCAAAACAAAGCAAAACCACATGTCCTTCTTCAGTTATGTTAGGAACCTCCATGGCAAAGCCCAAGTTTGTTCCGAATTAGTACTTAAAGGTACCACTTACACTGATCCTGCTGACTTAGTTAACCTTCTAGCTGATAGGTTCAGTGCAAACTTCACCCCCTTATCACCCCTCAAAGGCCCAATCGACATCCCTGATACTTGTCCCATGCCTCACATCTCCGTGTTAAAGGCCCTATCCAAGTCAAGGAACACAGCTTCCATGGGACCTGATAGTATCCCAGGCTGTATTCTGCACCATCTCCAGCAAGAACTAGCTTCACCATTGAGCACCCTATTCAACCACAGCCTAATTACAGGCTTCATCCCAACAGAGTGGAGAACCACCATTGTCATCACCTTGCGCAATGGTGGTGCCACTAGTGACCCAGGAAACTATTGCCCCATTAGCTTTATAAGTCTGATCTGTAAAGCCATAGAGCGTATTATTATGGATCACATAAACAAGGACATAGGCAATCTCCAAGCACTTGACTACACCAAATTTGGATTTGTCATGGGCAGATCTTGTTTATTGAACCTAGCTGATTTCTTTGAGTCTATCACCAAGGCCCTGGATGAGGGAAAGTCAGTACATACAGCTTACCTTGACTTGGCCAAGGCCTTTGACACAATTCCCCACTTGGGCATCATTGAAACTTGGTGTTAATCCTGATCTCGTCAATGGGTGGCCAACTGGCTCACAGATAGGACCCACAAGGTCAAAATAGGTGCCACTACCTCCGGCCGTAGACTTGTCACTAGTGGTGTTCCTCAGGGATCTATCCTGGGACCCAAAATGTTTGCCATCTACTTTTCAGAGGTCCAGGCAAAGACAAACGGCCTGTGGCTGAACAAGTTTGCGGATGACTGTAAGTTGGGTGTGGTCATTGACTCCCAAATGATATTAACATACTGCAAGAAGGTCTCACAGCTACAAATAACTGCTGCCAAAGTCATGGCCTTAAGTTAAATGCAAAAAAATGTATTATCATACCATTCACCAAAAACATGGCCCCTACTGATTATCACCTCAATGGCAACTCCCTAAGCACACAACCTGTGGTGAAAGACCTGGATACTCAGGTTGACAACAATCTCACATTCGACCATCATGTGGCGGCAGTGGTCAGGAAAGCCTTTTACTTGGTTCATCTCATAAGTAAAGGGATTGCATACAGAAAAAAGTAGGTTATTGCCTCTCTGTACTCCTCCCTCATTAGACTTATATTTGAGTATGCCATGTAGCTCTCCAAACACCTGAAACAACTGGAAAGGCCATAGAAATACCTCACAAAGAGAATCCATGGCCTCCAACACCTGTCCTATGTGGACAGGCTGAAATCCCTATCACTGTACTTGGTATCATACAGATTGCTCAGAGGTGATCTGCGTCTTGCCAACATGGCAATATCGGACCCTGCCCTTTTAGAGATGCTCCATATCCATAAGTCTAACTCCTTGGGCATTACCCATTTGATAGGCCTAAATCTAATATGCAACATCAACAAAACCTGCTAAATAGACAGGTTTGTCTCCCAGAGGCTGGCCCATCTCTGTAATAGACTTCCCATACATGTCAAACAGAGTACCTTGGTGACCCTCTTCAAGCACAACCTTGATGAGTGGATGGATAACCACAAATATTTCCCAGGGGTTCCACCTTTGTCCCTCATTGACAGGGGTGACAGGTGCTGACTGAGGTTTCTTTTTGGGGGATAAACTGTTAGCTAGGCTTGTAAGAACCCCAGGGCCATTAGCCTAGTAACTTCCTATGATCCTGTGATAACATCCTATGATACTATGACAGTATTTCATAATGCTGAAACCATAACTGACACTGCTGCAGCACTAATTCTCCTTACCGAGTGCTGTTTCTTTTACCAGTTGTTTCACTTAAGCCCTGGCTGAATGTCCTCAGTACCATGTAAGTACTACCCAGGGCTATTCAACTAAAAAAGACAAACTATATCAAGCACTTACTTGGTTGCCAGCTAAATGGAGCATTTACTAAGATGGCAAGTTAACTAATTTCTTAGCTTTAATCTGTTTGTTAAATGGGTAAGTCAAGTGGTTCTTCACAGACCTCATACAACCAAAACCTGGCACAAAGCAAAGATAAATTCAACATACATAGAAAATGTTGAATAGACAGTCATATAACATGCTTCTGAGTGTTAGGAGGAAACTGAAATATCCAGCAAAATTTTGTGATTTTAGGACACACTGGTAAATATTACATATAAAAATAAAAGCCTGACATATTGTTACACCTTACCTATTCTCAGAAAATATATATTAGTATAATTTCTCTTTTTCTGTAGATTTTTGTCACTTTTTAATTGGGTAGTAGCACTATTTAAAAAGCAATCATGATTTGGGGTCTTTATCTTGGATTAAAATAAAAGGTTGGCATGTAACTGTGATGACCGTGCCCTGGCCCAGCAATCAAGGAGCCTCAGTCCTCACCATTAACACAGGGAGGTTGTCGGCTAGAAGAGAGGATAGGATAATTAATACACACAGTAAAGTACAATTTCCCTTAAGTGCACACAGAGATCACAGTCAGTCTGGGGCTGGTCCCTCCCTTGCTCACCAGGTCCCCAATAAGGCTCACCACTGGCACAGCTATAGGGCCCAGATCTCAGCCTAGCCAGGCAAGCTAAAACCTCCAGTACCCTCTCTGTCCAACCAGTGCTTCGTATCTCTCCCAAGTAGCTGACACACCACACACACACACACACTTTGAGATAAGTATTTATATAACTTCACAGACACTCCTGGGAAAGGCTGACACAGATTCTCCAGCTGTGCCGCTTTACCCAGACCATACGGTAGTAATTCCTGCCACCACCCAGCTAATAATATCAGCTACTAAAATGCCCTTAAAAGGGTGTCCAATTATTACTGTGCAATATTATTATCCAATGGTAATGTGACTATTCAGTCTAGGCTTATTGGAAGGGCTTACACAGTAAACTCTATAAATATATAATGTACTCTAAAGCATAATTTAACTCTACAAAAACAGCCACAGGTAGAAGGTTTTGAAAATATTTAATAATAAATAATTAAAACACAGGACAAAACTACTACACCACAGAGATATCTAAGAGTTCGGAGATCACACAGAAACTTAAAATAATACAGTAGGACAGGTCTGATTTCAAAGAAAAATACCTAATTAATCTTTACCAGCTTTATCTATTCCTGCAAGAAATCACAATGCTAGAAACTTACATGTGAGCTTAGGCAGAGTGCTGAGTTAGATATCCAAGATCAAAATGCTTCCTTGTCTCTTGTGAGAAATAGTATTTAAACATTATTAACAAACATGTCTCTAAGGCCCTCCCAAATTACATAATGTTTGACACTTAGTTTTTCCCAGTATTCATATTGCATCATCTTAACACCTGGTCTGAGTTCTCAGGCCACAAACTGCATTATTTAGCAATCTAACACCTACTCAGAAACTTACAACAATACAAGGCATTTCACATATACATTCTAGCAGAAACCAGAGCAATAAAGCACCTTCCACATGTAAATTCTGGTCATAAACTTTAGCCTTAAAACAATAGGCATGAAACCTTCATCCAGATGCACAGGAGCTGAATTCTAACATGAAAGGGTCACAACATGCTTCACTGGGCCAGTAGACTGCAATGTTGTCACATATTTTGCAGTTCTACATTTCACAGTATTCTTTTACACTAAAGAAGACATGCCTGTATTTTACATTTATTTACAAATGCCAGAATTATATATCAAATTCTATTTGACTAGGCTGGCAGCCTTTACCCATCTCTTCCCAATCGTCACATCTCCCCCGCCCCCGGGAACTCAAGCAAGTTTTTCAAGTGCCCCTTGAGAAACATTACTTGAGAGTGTCAGGTCTATCTGGTTGTACCTCACCCCAATCCCCATCTGCATTGGCATTGCTACTCCCACTGTGGTGCTGCACTGACATATCATATGCTTGCAACCGCAGACTCCATCATAGCAACTTAGCATTTTGCTGACTGGCTCTGTTTAACCATGTTAGAGGGTTGTGATCTGTCATCATAGTGAATTTTCTTCCATACAGATAAGGCTGAAGTTTTTGTAGTGCCCACACTTTGGCTAGACATTCCTTTTCTACCGCTGCATAGTGTTCCTCCCTGGGTTGGTGCCTACAACTGAGATAAACCACTGGGTACTCTTCTCCCTCTGAAGAAATCTGGCTAAGTACAGCCCCCACCCCATAGTTTGAAGCATCCACCTGCACAACAAATTCTTTGCTGTAGTCTGGACTGGCTAACACAGGTGGTCCTCCCAAAACTTCCTTAAGCTTCTGAAATGCCTGCTCACATGCCGGGGTCCACACTATCTTATCTGGCCTGTTCTTCCTTGTCAGGTCTGTGAGGGGAGCAGCTATGGTACTATAACTGGGAACAAACTTTCTGTAGTACCCTGCTGTCCCCAAGAATGCCCTCACCTGCTTTTTGGTAACAGGTGCAGGCCATGCCTGAATAGCTTTCACTTTGGCAAGTTCTGGCCTTATATTACCACTCCTCACTCTATGTCCTAGGTAGGAGACCTCTGCCATACCCACCTGACATTTGCTCGGCTTAATGGTCACCCTTGCCCTCTGTAGTCTGCCCAGCACCTCCCTGACATGCTGAAGGTGCTCTTCCCAGGAATGGCTGTAGATAGCAATATCATCCATGTAAGCAAGGGAAAACCCTCCTGCTCCTGCTAAGATATGATCTACCAGCCTCTGGAAAGTCGCTGGGGCATTCTTCATCCCAAAGGGCATCTTTGTGAACTCATACAAGCCAAAAGGAGTTACAAAGGCTGACCTCTCTCTAGCACTGGGAGTCAAGGGCACCTGCCAATAACCCTTGGTAAGACTGATGGTTGTAATATACTTAGCCCCACCCAGCTGCTCTAGGGCCTCATCTGTCCTATGCATGGGGTAAGCATCCGACTCTGTGTGATTATTTAATTTCCAGTAATCCACACAGAACCTGGTGCTGCCATTCATCTTTGGCACCAACACCACTGGTGAGGCCCAGGGACTGTTGGACTCTTGAATCACCCCTAGTTCCAACATCTCCTGTACCTCCTCCTTCATAGTCTTTCTGACTCTCTCAGGCACCCTGTAAGTGGTCTGCCTGATGGGCCTTTGGGGTCCTGTATCCACCTGGTGCTGCACCAGGTGGGTGCTCCCTGGTTTCCCAATGAACATGCCCCCAAACACCTGCAACACTGCTCAGATTTTTCAAACCTGGGTAGGAGATAGCTGCTGGGACATTGCTACCCCTTCCACCAAGGTGTCAGCCCGAGGCTCACTGAGGAGATCAGTTACAAGATCTCTCTCTCAGACTCTTCCTGCAATCCACTGCAAATGCAAAGCACAAGGGCCTCCCTATCATGGTAAGGTTTAATCATGTTAATATGGTACAATTTGTGCCCCTGCCATCTGCCTAAAACACCCACCATGTAGTTAATATCCCTTACCTTTCTTACCACCTTGTAGGGTCCCTGCCAAGCTGCCTGCAACTTGTTGTGTCTGACAGGAATGACAACCATCACCTGCTGCCCTACAGCATACTCTCTAGCTCGAGCATTCCTGTCATACCACACCTTTTTCTGTTGTTGGGCTTCTGCCAGGTTCTCCTGGGCCAGGCCCATGAGTTCCCTGAGTCTTGTCCTGAGGTTCAGGACATGTGCCACAACAGACTCCTTGTGAGACTCACATTCACCTTCCCACTCATCTCAAATTAAATCTAGAGGTCCCCTCACCCTATGCCCATACAGCAACTCATAGGATGAAAAACCTGTGGATTCCTGGGGAACAACTCTGTAAGCAAACAACAGATGGGGCAAATATTTGTCCCACTCCCTCTTAAACTGATCTGCAAATGCCCGTAGCATGGACTTGATTGTAGAGTTTAACCTCTCAACAAGACCATTAGTCTGGGGATGGTAGGGGGTGGTCTTCATATGCTTCACCCCACAGGACTTCGACAGACAAGCCAGCAGGTCTGACATAAACTTGGCACCTCTGTCAGACAGTATTTCCTTTGGGAAACCTATCCTGCTGAAAATCTCTAGCAAATCATTTTCCACCTTCTCGGCCTCAATGGAGGACAAAGTCACTGCCTCAGGCTATCATGTAGCATAATCTACAATCACTAGGATATACTTTTTCCCTGTTGAATATGGGGTACTTAGAGGACCCACAATATCCATAGCTACCCTCTGAAATGGCTCCTCAATCACAGGCAAAGGCATCAAAGGAGCTCTCACCTTGTCTCCTGCCTTGCCTACCTTTTGGCACTGCTCACAGGTTCTGCAGTACCCTGTTACATCTCTGGAAATTCCAGGCCAATAGAAGTTTTGCATAATATGCCTCTTTGTACATTTTATGCCCATATGACCTGCAAAGGGAATATCATGGGCTATGGCTAGAAGCGCCAGATGGTAAGCTCTAGGCACTACCAACTGCTGTACTCTCTCACCTTCTAGCCCTCCCTCAGGGGTCCACTCTCTGTACAGTAACCCTTTGTCCCAGTATACAGATTCCCCCTTCCCTTGAGAATCAGGTGCCTCCCTAGCTACCTGCCTCAGGCCTTGCAATGTAGGGTCTGAGAGCTGAGCCTGTCTGGACTCCCTCCTTGTAACCCTTCCCAGCTCCCCTTCCACAGGAAGTCTGGCATCCTCTGACAGTGGTGCCTCACTGTCAGCCTGGGTACTACTACTCACCTCTACCTTTGTAGTTACCCTGTCCAAGGGAGCATCAGTACTCACAAGCAGCTGTGGTTCACATTCAGTCTTACTGCTACAGTGTAGCTCACTCCCTGAAGTAACCACCTCAGCAGTCCTGGCTGCAAGTATGCAGTCTGTCTGGGTCTCCCCCAGGCTACCAGATCCACATGCTTGTCTCCTAGCCTTACTGCATGTAACTGCATAAGTACATAGTACTGCCTCATCCAAATCCTTCCCTCTCAGGACATCTGCAGGATGGTAGTTCCATACCCCTGCTGTCTCAAGACAACCCACTGTTGGCATTTTGTCTTTCTCACTTACTGGCTCCCTCACTTTTTGTTCCCTACCTTGCCTCCATGGACATCTGTATGCCACATGGCCCCACTGGTTGCATTCAAAACATTTAACCCTAGCTCCTGGACGTGTACCTAGACTAGTGGCTTTCCCTGCTACTGGCAGATTCTGTTGGGTCAGTCTGTGCTGCCCATCATGGGCAGTACTGGGGGTGCCCTTCCTGTGGAGGGCTGCCCTGCTGGCCAGGTATAGGTCTCCCTTCTTCCCCAACTCCTCTGAAGTAGCATACTGTCTATCAGCTAACCATATCCTCATGTCCTCAGGCAAAGTGCTAAGGGCTTGGTCCCTTACCAAAAGGTCTGCCAGCCCTTCAAAAGTGGTGACCTGACATCCACTCACCCAGCTATGAAAATAAGTGCTCAGTTCAGCAACATATTCACATACATTTTCATCTGCCTTGGGTCTATGCTCACAAAACATTTTCCTATATATTTCAGGTATTAGCTTAAAACATTCCAACAAGTGTCTTTTTACAGCAGTATAATCAAAACAGTCAGTGTCATGCATTTTTGCTGAAGAAGTTACAGCTTTACCATGGAGTAAGGGGTTCAGGAACCGTACCCAGAGCCCTTGGTCAACTTCATACTGTTTACATACCTGCTCAAACATATGAATGAAGCTATTAAAATTATCCCCCTCTTTAAACTGTGGAATAAATTTACTGACCTTTTGTGCTTCTGGGGTCTGGTTACTTCCTTCCCCATTACCTCCATGACTCTGGTGAAGAGTCAGCATTTCCTTCTCATGCCTCCTCTGCTGTTCATTTTCTTCAGCTTGTAGACTCCTCATTTTCTCGGCTGCTTCTAGTTCCATACGCCTGGCCTCAAATTCAAGTCTCTTTAGCTCCAGCTGGATGTTTAAGTCCACTGCAGAAAGTTTGAGCTGTCCATTCTCCGAGGATATTGTATCTCCACTGTCAGTCTGATTGTCCTCCAGGCTGCTGTTTTCTGATGCAGCTGTAACCAAGGCTGGAATCAGTTCTGCTTTAGTCAGGGTTCCATGCACCAGTCCCCTAGCCTGGCACATCTCCGCCAGCTGGCTCCTTGTCAACTTTCCATGCTCTTCTGCTGACATGCTGCCTGCTCACCCTGACTAACACTAAGCTAACAAAAGAAATAAAACAATTGTGATCCGAACTCTGAGTATACACCGTGTGGCTGTTTTAGAGTACAAAACACTTTTAGAGCTCACTATACATAAGCTACAGGAATTCGCTCTACCCCACACCACTACAAGCCAATTAGTATGTGAAGCAGATCCCAGCACTACCAAACACTTGTGATGACCGTGCCCTGGCCCAGCAATCAAGGAGCCTCAATCCACACCACTAACACCAGGGAGGTTGTCTCCTAGAAGAGAGGATAGGATAACTAATACACACAGTAAAGTATAATTTCCCTTAAGTGCACAAAGAGATCACTGTCAGTCTGGGGCTGGTCGCTCCCTTGCTCACCAGGTCCCCAATAAGACTCCCCACTGGCACAGCTATAGGGTCCAGATCTCAGCCTAGCTGGGCAAGCTAAAACCTCCAGTGCCCTCTCTGTCCAACCAGTGCTTTGTGTCCCTGCCAAGTAACTGACACACACCACACATACACTTTGAGATAAGTATTTATACAACTTCACAGACACTCCTGGGAAAGGCTGACACAGATTCTCCAGCTGTGCCCCTTTACCCAGACCATACGGTAGCAATCCCTGCCACCGCCCAGCTAATAATATCAGCTACTAAAAGGCCCTTAAAAGGGTGTCCAATTATTACTGTGCAATATTATTATCCAATGGCAATGTGACTAACCAGTATAGGCTTATTGGAAGGGCTTAGACAGTAAACTCTATAAATATATAATGTACTCTAAAGCATAATTTAACTCTACATAAACCAGCCACAGGTAGAAGGTTTTAAAATATTTAATAATAAATAATTAAAACACAAGACAAAACTACTACACCACAGAGATATCTAAGAGTTCAGAGATCACACAGAAACTTAAAATAATACAGTAGGACAGGTCTGATTTCAAAGAAAAATACCTAATTAATCTTTACCAGCTTTAACTATTCCTACAAGAAATCACAGTGCTAGAAACTTACATGTGAGCTTAGGCAGAGTGCTGAGTTAGATATCCAAGATCAAAATGCTTCCTTGTCTCTTGTGAGGAAATAGTATTTAAACATTACTAACAAACATGTCTCTAAGGCCCTCCCAAATTACATCATCTTTGACACTTAGTTTTTCCCAGTATTCATATTGCATCATCTTAACACCTGGTCTGAGTTCTCAGGCCACAAACTGCATTATTTAGCAATCTAACACCTACTCAGAAACTTACAACAATACAAGGCATTTCACGTATACATTCTAGCAGAAACCAGAGCAATAAAGCACCTTCCACATGTAAATTCTGGTCATAAACTTTAGCCTTAAAACAATGGGCATGAAACCTTCATCCAGATGCACTGGAGCCGAATTCAAACATGAAAGGGTCACAACATGCTTTACTGGGCCAGTAGACTGCAATGGTGACACATATTTTGCAGTTCCACATTTCACAGTATTCTTTTACACTCAAGAAGACATGCCTGTATTTTACATTTATTTTATTATTATATATCAAATTCTATTTGACTAGGCTGGCAGCCTTTGCCCATCTCTCCACAATTGTCACAGTAATATAAAAAGATTTACATGTAGGATTTACTCAGGTTCCCTTTTTCAAATGATAACAGCAATAATCTATTTCACAGACTTGTTACTCTCTTTCCTATCACAAAGTTCTACATTTCCACCTGGCAGTGTCAGAATTATCCCAAAAGGAGCAGAACATGATGTCATGGAAGGTATAGAAAATAAAAAAAATTAAAGCAAAATCCTGTATTGCTCTGTATGAAGTAAGAGAGTAAAAGTGTATAAACTGAGTTGCAAAAAAAAAATGATAATGTGAGACTAAATAGACTTGGGACAACAACGTAATATTTGTTCCCAAGGAATCTGCTTAATTGCAATAAATTAACTGCAAATAAGGACACTGACTGATCTGGCAAAAAAACAAAACAAAAAACAAAACATTCTGTTGAAAACTTGCTCTTGTTACATTGACTTCTTACATTTATACCAGGCTTACCTGTCCACTAATAATAAATGCCTCGTATCTGCTCTCAGCCATTTACTTTGTGACTTACCAGCATATTACTGCTCATTGATGCAGCCACATTAAGTGTGTGTGTGTGTGTGTGTGTGTGTGTGTGTGTGTGTGTGTGTGTGTGTGCAGTTAGTTTTGATAAGAGGACCAAATCTTTTTCCCTATAAAGCAGCAGGCAGTAACTATAATGAACAAAAATCTGTTCAAGCCACTGCCATTGAAGAAATAAAAGGTGTAGGGTGGAAGTAGGGTTGTTGAATTATCCAAAAGTAAAAGAGGAAAAAAAGGGATTCTGGTAACTGACATTGACATTTGAATTTGAAAGGCCCAGCTTCTCCTGATTTTATATTCTATCCATTGCTGAGTAACTATTATAGTCTTTGATACCGATATAGAAGTGTATATTTTCTTTAACATCTGGGGATCCAGGATCTGCATGTCACCAGGCCCCGTAGGGGATATATTGTCTGTTACAGCTATAGTAACACCCATGTATAGATGGGAATTTATTACTGATGCTGAATTTGTGGATACAGAAAGCATGAAATTTAGTGCTAATTCTTGAGTTTACAAATTCATAAAAACAAATTATACAACCCAGTCTTGCTTATGTAGGTAGAGTTGCATACCCACAGTTGTGCTGAGTTAATACACCTAGGATGAGTCCACTGTTGCTGATTGACGGTTAGTTTAGTACCATCCTAATTCTTGGGACCCTACTTGGTGAGAATGAAAGGCTGTCAGGAAACAATGAAATAGCAAAGCAAATCTCAGGAGCCTGTTGTTTTTCTTAAATAATCTTGATTAGGCTTCAGAGCAGATAAGCGCAGTTCATATCTAATTTAGGTCTGGGAAACTAACACTTTTTATATGCTCTAGGAGTGGCTTTGTCTCACCTCCAACCATCCTTGGGGCATGCCCTGAATCTCAGGGAGTGGAAAAGTGGAAAAGAAGCTGCACCTCATGGATTTAAAATGTATTAAGACAATTTTGATGCCAAATTTTCTTAAACTGATGTTGGTGGAGAACAAGAATAACAAAACGTTTGTGTTTTTACCAAGGAAAAAAAGAAAAAAGCAAAACACTTTACAACATTTTCTTTCTTATTATAATTTCATACATACCAATAAATGCATATACGCAATATATAAAATTAGATATACAAACAGGGAAAGGCAAAGAAAAAACAATCATAACAGGTTCCTGTGGTCATGACTGGTTCATGGTTTTCTTATCATGAAAACATGATACACTTTCTCCAAAGCCTCATCAGATCTAACCTGGGACTTTTTGTGTGTGCTTTTCCAGCACACTAAATGCAAAGGAAATTAGTTGGAAGAGATCTTAGAAGAAGTGTACAGGTGTAACCGACTCTAATGGTGGAGTTACAGGGGATTAAGGTGCCTAATGCCAGGTGAAAGGTCCGATACCTTGTGGGAGTGATGTGGAATTTAGCTCTGTAGTTATGCTGAGCCAAGTTTCCAAGACACTTTTAATGTCTGTACATATAAGTAAAAATAAAGATGTTGTTGTTTCTTTTGGCTTTTCCTGGTTAGGGGCCGCCACAGCGGAATTCCGGTCCGCTAATGATTGGTAGTTGATTTTTACGTGCCGAGTTACCAACCCTGACGCACAACCTTCAATGAAGGTACGCCCATTCACGCATGTCTCTATGCAGAAGATGCTCTAGCTGAGAATCGAACTGGACAGCATCTTACTGTGAGGTGACAACGCTACCGCAGCACCACCACCGAGGTATAAGTAAAAATAAAGATACAAACTCAAAATTCAAATTTCCAGTAGTGGCTCCTGGTTAGTTAGCTGTAATGTATTGAATTCGTTAGCTTGCCCATTTCAAGACTTAAGCTACATCATTGTGGGGCTGTTGTGCTCAATGGGGTGTGAGGAAACCAAATATAGTAGTGCATGGTTTTACAAACAGCAAATAGTCTCTTTGCTGAGCTGCAGAACTGAAGCATATGACTCATGACACATTCAACAGGGTCTGAATGGAGAGATGATAAAATCAAGCAAAAGAGAGTATTATCACTGGAATTGAATTCATCCTCAGGACTGGGTCTATATCACAAAGTCAAGCTAACATAAGTTTGAACATTGTAATATCGAACCCTAAAGTCCGAAACCCAATAATAATGAAAACACAGAACAGAGATTTTTTTTCCAGGGAAAAAATAAATCACTGGTCCATGACAAAAAAAAATAAACCTTAAACTTAAACTAAAGTGGGGGGCTTCGCCCTCCACACCCCCCCTACTTAAATATACCAACTCCGAGATCACACCACAGTGGAGGAAATAGCAAAGCCCCGAAAATGGCCCACCGATTTTTTGCCCTGGGAAAAAAAATCGATGTGCCGTGGCTTCGCTATTTTTAGATTTCGGACTTTCGGGTTCGATATTACAACATCCAAACTTATACAATATAATATAGACCCTCAGGTTTTGGTGAATACTTTCATGAGGTGGGCACTGTTTTTTACATTATCTCACCAGGGTGACACATATATAGACTGTATTTTATATAGTAAATATCATGGACAGAATAGGTTAAAAAATAAAAAAAGACAACTGGTTGTACAAGTCCCAGGATAAAAAACTGCGCAATCCTGGTTTGCGCATTGATGCCAGGACTGGAAAAATAACAGTGCAGAGTCCTCAAGACACAGAAATATTCCTACCATAGGGTTAAGCCAGGTTCAGGGGAAGGATGGCTCCCCTGTTGTAGAAAGTAGTAGTAGTCCACAAAAATCACAAAAACTGACAGGCCAAAAAAGTGCCATAAAGACTGGACTATTGAGGATAAGAACAAAATTATGTATTGTTACTATTATGCAAGAAGCCCAGGTAGGTTTTAGCAATTTTAATATAGGTTCATGGGTTGGTGCCTGGCTGGGTGCTCTTGTGGGTCATTTTGGGCCTGGCCAGTCACCCCATGTGGGGGTCGAACCCTGCATGTTGTGTCTATAAGATAAACACCTTAACCATTATGCCATTATTAATCATGACTCATATACATAATATGTGTTCTAATATTTATGAATTTTTGAACCAGATATATGCATATTAAATATATACTAGAGTGGACCAGGTTAAAGCATTTGTATTTAATATTGTATCTTTAAGACTTAATTGATAGCAGGTGCTTCTACTATATAAGGAATTAATTGTTTTTGTGAGTTGTCTGATGAAGGGGCACATCCCTGAAAGCACTTACCTGTTTTATAATAAAGTTCCTAGCTGTGGTACAGTTGGCATTTGTTTGCTACTTCAACTATATTTATTTTACACCAGCTGTTTTATTAGTTGGTAGTGGATTTCTGTGTTTCAATTCTCTTGTATAGTTTACCATCTAGTGCCATGGAAGTTACTGTCCTTCTCCCTTCCTCCTTCTATGGACTTTGAAAGAGATATATATCTTCCGTCCAATTCTGTTGCTTCAGAACTTAATTCTAAACTTGAAGACTGTCAAAACAAAGCTGATTCATGTAGTTCCAGCTTGGCTAAAACAACCTACAGCAGCAGTAGTAGTAATTCTTCACAAACCTCTCAAACTCATATTTCCTGTATGACTCACCTCTTTTACATCCTCCAAAGAAAGGCTTGTTCTGTTAGCAGGAGGAAATATTTTCACATCTCACTAAAATATCTCACTGTTTCAGTGCAGATCCCAAAAATCTGCTTGTTTTCTTCAGATACCATACAGGTCCTCAGTGTGTTTAAAAAACCTACCCTGTTCCCAAGTATATGACTACCTAAATCAGTTAAATCCTTTATTCATAATTCTTCCTTAAAGTACATGGTTCTGCTATCTTAGCCTGGATACCATTTTATCCTCAAACTAATTTTGAAATTTATATCAAAAACTTCTTGATAATATTCTACACTTAAGACCTCAGAGAATATCAGCATCTCCATCCTGGAATTTAAGTGCTTCTTAGAAAAACTGACATTGCACAGTTTCTACTAGCAGGCTCAGTAATTATGAAATACCTTTTATAGAAACACATTTCTTTATGGCAATGACTTGTGGAGAGAGGATTTTGGAATTGCAAACACTAATGTGTAAAATTACATAAACATGTATTTCATAATGAATGGGTCTCGACAGCAATCAGTCTTTCCTGAAGTATTTTCTGTTATTTCTCTTAATCAGTTGTTCAATTACTAGAGCTCTACCCAAGCTATTAAAATAAAGGAAACACCTAATGCATAATCTGGATCTTTGGACAACTGAGGTACTATACCAAAAAGACATTTTATTAGGAAATTTGTCCCACTGGTTTTGTTATTTATGTAGGTAAAGTATGGTATTCCTTTTACACAGGCCTTTTCTAAGTGGTTGGCCCATTGTATATTTCATTTTGTTATGAAAACTATAAGGCACTTCAGCACCTTGTTAAGGCAGACTCCAGTAGACATGCAAGATACTTTTAAAAAAATGTCCCCATTCAGGACATATTAAAAGAAGCAATATAGGCAATGTGCACATGTTTAAAGGCATTATAAACTTGAGGCCCAATTCAGATGAAGGAAATGTTTTGTTGCAGCTGTGCTATAGGGGAATCATACAATTGTCCATTTCTCTAGAGATCTTCACCATCTTTCATTCTATCCACGTTATGAGTAATTTCTTCTCTGGCCCTCCTTGAAGTAAGAGTTGTATGACAGGTCACTGTAGAAGTAAGGGAACTCCCTTATTTACCCTGTATGTCATATTTCTATATTTGCTGTCACACCTCATTAATCCGTCAACAAAGGTCATTTGTAATTTTCACTATTTTGAACAATATTTTATTACCACAAGAACATTTTTTCTACAAGTTTTTTCTGATCAGAAAACTCAGTATGGGAGCAGAGAATGCTACTTATATAACAACCACATGCAAACTGATAGTGCTACTAGCCCTGACAAGAGATCTGAAGTGGCTTGTACATGAAGACACAGCAATTACAGGAAATATGTTTGCAATAGACACAGCTTTGCTGCTGAGTAACCCAAATATAATGACTTACTGCAACAATGACCTCACAACCCAAAACTTACTACTATGGTGAATTTACTTACACAATTGTGCTATACTTCTCCAATGTATCTTCTGTCAGATACCGGATAGAGAGGCTGCCCAGACAAAGAAGGATAGTAAGATGATAACAGCTACCTATTCAGAAGGCCTTCTCACAGATCAACTGATATGGTGAGTAAATATTGTTATACCTGACTCTGATGGCTCTCATCTGTGGGTAACTGCTAGTAAGTATCCTAAGTAATGTAAAATTAACCTTTGTGGGATACCATTGCCAAAATAGTGAAAATGGCAGGTGGGTAGATGGATGAATTGTGAATCACTGGTGTGCAAGTGAATTCTCGAGTCCTGGAATTATGGTCCAAACAACAGGAGGAGAGAAAGGAGGGTTGTCATAAGGGGCATGATCTTACCCTCACAGAGCACAACAGTGGGAAAGCCTCATTTTGTAGAATAATTAACAGCTGAATATTTTGGTTGTCCATTTCACAGATCTTGACAAGACCTGAGTCTATTATCCTCAGTAAAAGAAAAAAAATCGAAGCTGTATCTGCAAAGTTTACTAGCACATAACTTCAACCAAACTGTGAGTGTCTGTAAGACTAATGCCTCGGGATGCATTCTACCATTAAGTTTACACTGCCTCAATGTACAAGTACTCTGAGTATGCACCATCATTTTTGTGCATATACCATACCATGGCCTGTTCTCTGACCAAAGAAGGACAGATTCTGATCAGAACACTCCCTGCGGAGTGTTAAGAGTAAGGAGCACCTGTTCACAGCTCCATGTGGTTTATATAATGCTCCTACTCATGCAGTCATAAGTTCTTACATGAACAACAGAGTCATTATGGATTTGAAGACTCTGATACCTTACTGTCGAGTACATCCTCATCATCTTCATCATCATAACCATCACATTCATCTACACTGTAAAGATCATGACCACTATGAGGTTCAAGGCTAACCCCTCGGCTGCAACCTCACTTTGCCAAGGCTGTGACAGCTTGGGATCTTTATGTGAAAGGGAATTGCCAACACAGAAGAATTGAAGAACATCTCCAACTCTACTGCAACAGGGTAAATCGTCTGGTCTGGGAATACAGATGTCTTCTTACAGTTCATGATGATTCCACTGGAGTGTATAGAGGTCCAATGAGATGTTAAGCAAATGTGTTGTATGCCAGAAGTGGTGGTAACTTAGGTGGATGTAAAAAAATTGCATGGCTCTAATATTGAAAAGAGTAGGGTAGTTTCCCTGGAGCTCTTACCAAATTTTCCCTAGTCAGTATGAATACTACTTTGTGTCTCCCCTGAAAATAAGCTAAAGGCATAGTGGATCAAACACAGTCATTAGAAACATAAAATAAATAAATAAATAAGGTTTCACTTTCTTAAAAATAGATGGAGTGTAATCTGGATGCTTTCATCCAGCAGATCTAGTATCCTTAAGAAGTTCCTTCAGACAGGAATGATCCAAGGCTCCTCATCTTTTCCTTAGAAACCGAGAAAGCCATCTGTAAGAAGAAAGTAAATTAACAACAGGCCTTTCAGTAATGGCCTTTATGAGCCTGTGATTGCATTCAAAGGGTGGTTTTAGCTTCAGAGGATCTGTCTAGGGAGAGAATGTGCCTTTTATCTGTGTCTGCTTTTGTTAACTAGTGCCAAACCTTCCCTGCTGACCATACAGTCCCACTGCTTTAACTGGCCAACACAAAACTGAATAGAATGGAAACAAATTAATAGTGTTTTTTGGGGGGTGTCTTCCTGCACCCCTATGTAGTGGCTTTCTCCCACACCTCAGAGAGTGCAATCTCACTTAGACAAAACATGGCACCTAAAACTGCAAGTTCCTAGCATTGCATTGCATTGTAATCTCACTGATAAAAAAAAAAAAAAGGCCTCTATAACCTCATGTTCCTATCATTACAGTGCAGTCTCACTGAGACAAAACAGGGCCCTTATAACCCCAAATTCCAAGCATTACAGAGCCATCTTATTGAGACAAAACAGGGCCCCTATGACCCCAAGATTTGAGCATTACAATACAGTCTTACTGAGACAAAGTAAGGCCATTACAACCCCCATTGCCTAGCTTTATCATGAAGTTTCTTAGAGATAATGAGGGAACTCTTCAACAAATATAAATAATTTAAACTAATAAAATTTTTCTAATAAATTACTTACAAAAAAGGATTTGTTCTCTGTGGTAAAGGCTTATTTTCTGCATGTGCATAATACAAATGTATGTGCAAACCAGCATATGCATACATAAACACAAATGTATAGTACACCAAAAGATACATATCTAGTAATATCTTTATTTACTTCGGTGTTACCTTTATATGGAGCATCAGTGGCAGTCCTAACCAATAATTCTTGGGATAACTACACAGAGGGAATTAACTCTAAGTCATGCAAAAGCAGTGTTTGTTGCACTATTAATCTGCAAGTATGACCTCCTGAGAACATAATTACAGCTGCAGATGAGGGCCTCTGAGGTTAACTCCCTGGTTAGGGCAGAAAATCTAAGCCAGCTCTGTAACAGTTAGTTATGGGTAGCAGATAAGACAAATGTGATATGCTGCTTTAACATATGGTGACATACGCAAAGGAAATTACTGATTTTATTTATGCAACAGCCTGAACATGCACTAGCATATAAACATTATAAAGAATACATTTAAACTTTAAACATAAAAGTGCCTATGTAGAAGGGTTAGGGAAATTTACTGATGCCTTGCATGAATGCATATGAGATAATTTAATAACATTTCAGAGTTTAATAGTGGAACTTTAATCATTCTCTACTACAGTATGTTTTAAAAATGGCCAAGAAAATAATCTATAAACACTATACAGAAGAAATCAGCTCTGTGATGTAGGCAGAGAAATCCCAGACTACACCACAGGTGACCTGTGTTTGATTAGTAGCTTGGGTGTCCAGAGAAACTGGCTGGATAGGCTGGGAGTGAGCGGCTGCTGACAGCTCACCCATCCTGGTGGAAGGACGTGGCTCTGGCTCATCATATGAGTGACACCTGCTGGAGTACTAGGTGTTCCGCTAGTGGAGTTCTGAGATGGCTGAGCCCATGTTGCCATGGTAACTGGGGAGAAAGCATACTTCCCTTCAGGAGGCAGCAGCTGTGGGCTCATTGGAAACATTAAATGGGGAAAGAGGTGTGTCCAAAGGGAGAGGGTATGCTGCCCCAATAGGACCAACAAACTGGTCTACTCCCTACCACCTGACTCTCGCTATGGAGTGTGGACTGGTAGGGCTTCCTGGGCAGGAACAAATGAGCTATAGGGCTACCTTTAAATGAGCCAATTGATTAAAGGTAGAGGAGTCATTGATTAAGGTCCTGAGGGGAAGCAAAAAAAAAAAAAAAATATATATATATATATATATATATATATATATATATATAAAATATAGATCTATCAAAGTCAAGACCTTATCTAGTCTCTGACTATGTGCTGATAGCCACATACTATTTTTGTGTATATTTGTAAAAATCATCAGTACTAAAGATGATTTTTTTCTAATATCTTTATTTTTTGTGAACGGCCATCTCATCTAGTAGTATTATGCACAGCGGTTTGTATGTTCTGATCCCAGGTGTTATCCGCAGTGAAGCAGAGCTAGGCATAGAACATAAATTGTGAAAAAGAGACACTGCTCCATCTGTGCATAAAAATGGTGTAACTGCCATTAAAGTAGTTTGGTGCCCCAGTAAAACCTTAATCCTAGCACATGCAGTCAGATGTAACTCTAGCATGAATGCTTATAGAATTTGCACACTGGATTTTAGATGTGCATAATTTTTACAAACATAAGTAAATATTATGAATACTTCTTTGAATGATGAGTCATGTTTCTGATTATACTTTTGAAAATCAGTTCTAAACATATCCTGAGAGTCATCACTAAATAAATGAGAGAAGAGCACTATACAGTGCTGTCAATTATTAATGGTCACATGCATCCCTCTTTGTCACATACAGTTCTTCTTTTTCAACTGTGTTAATCTGTTTCACTATTCTATGATGATAATCTTGTATCTGTAATACACTGTGTATCAAAATGTAATCAAATGTTTGTTAACTTGTATGTATTATGTGGAGCTTTTCTCCTTGGGCCTCGCTGAAAAAGGACATGTGTCCAGCTGGACTTTCCTGGTAATCAAATGTAAAATAAATAAATAAGAAGCTTCCTTCAAAGACCTATTCATTATATCTAATATGGCACTGATGACTGCCACCCCCTACCCCCAGGATTCCTGCTAGTTCTGTCCCACCCTTACAAATTGTTTTTGTCTTCAGAGTGGCAGTATCTTAAAACATTTCATATCTTTCATTTGGGTATTCCATATGTCACTAGGAGATCACCAGTACTAACAAAATCTCTTTTGCCTAAATGTCAGTGCTAAAATGTGGATATGTATGCTAAAAACATAACCTATAAGGTTTGTTTGTAATATGAAGGGGTTACTTGAACAATTTGAACCTCAGATAAATTAAAACAATTACAATGCACTACCTCTCAACTGTCCAGATTTTTGTAGAATGTCCAAATTTTTGCCTGTTAGTTTTGGTCTGTTCCTCATAAAATGTATGTTTTTTTTCTGACAAATCACCGAGGACTGAAGTCACTAAATTATGATTTGAATTTCAGACTTAATTTCCTTCAGAAAATGCTGATTATGAGTGGGAGGTTGGCACAATGATTCTTTACAGACAAGAGGTACAGGGTTTGGTTCTCACATGGGGTAATTAAATAGGCTTAAAATGGCCCACAAGGACAGTTACACTAGTACTAATTTATAAACCTATAACACAAATCCTTTTAATGTAGCAAGTTTCTAAGAGCAATATTTAAAATCTGATGCTACTTTTGGACCTTTGCCCCACCATTATTTTAGGCTTTGTCCAGATTTGTCTCCCCCTCATTCCACCTTGCACTCCCCCCCTCATACCACCTTGCATTGACTCATCCAACTACCTCTACTATTACTTCATCCCACCCAAAACAATCCTTCCCCTAGTAAAAACTAATTTTCTATTGTACTATAGTCTCCAATCTCAAATATACTATTACCCTCTCCATGCATAATATTTTCCTAACCTACTAATGGCTGGTAGCTATATATTTTGAAATGTTAAACCTACAAGTGAGTTTATAACAAAAATATTAACTTTATGTAAATGTTGAAATTTCTGTATTGAATTATGTCTTTTCATTTTTGTAAAATTGTGACAAGCCAATTGCAAATATCATGGAGGTTATCTGTAAATGCTTAATTAGCTATATGAACTATGTCTTTTTGTAACATGTGAAATGTAACTTGCAATTATTGTGGAGCTTTTCTACCTGGGCCCCCACTGAAAATGGGCTGTCCTTGGCCCAGTGGACTTCCCCGGTCATGAAACTTAAATAAATAAATAAATAAATAAGTAAATTTCTTGAGCTTAGAGGTTGAGAGATATGTACAGTATTGCTGCTTCTAATGGGTAAGCTTGGGTTTCTTCATCTGTTACAGTATATTTCTTTACCTGTTTCATTGACATGCAAGTGAGCTGGAAGGCCCTTTTTCAGCCAATCCAGTTATAGACAATACAAGAGTTAACTTAAACAGGACAACTCACAATATAAATACAATAATTATGGTAACCTCTGCAAATGGGACAGAGTTTAGCTTCCCAAAGTCATTATTAAATACATCAGTTTCCTTAGTACTGCAAAGTATTTCTGTGACATGTAAGAGTCACTTCTTCCACCCCCCCCCCCGACCGAATGCACAAACTCTGAGCTACTATTTTGCTTACCAGGTCTACTTGGGCTGTGTCAGTAAATACAGATTTGTATAGCAAATACATAACAAAGATGTCTATGGAAACAAACAGTGACAAACAATGCCAGGCAATCTATAAACAGGGCAACTGATGATAATGTGCCTTCATGAACTGTACTTAACTTTTTATTTGCTCTTGCAATGATCTCATGTATGCATAGTTGAAGATCCCTTCATAGCACAAAATCCATTGAATTATTTGACCAGTGTGGTGCAATAAGGTATACCAGTTACAGAAGATGAGTAATGGTGCTTTGCAGAAAAGACTTCACCATGCTAACCTTATTATCAGTAAGTAGTGAAGAGAAACATTTCCAGTGATAAACACATTACAGAAATTAGGCAAAAAAGCAGTAAAGGAAGCGTGGGCAAGATCAAGACAGAAAAATAGCAAGTGAAAAGCAAAACAAAAATGGCATTAAAACAAAAAAATAACAAAAAAGCTAAGACTTCCCATATGGTGGTGCTGCAATAAGATACAAGTCCATGTGTCTGTTTGCCAGGAGATATTAACAGTCATCCTAAGTGCACAGGGTCTGTAATTTTTGTAAACTGCATAAACCCGGGCTTGTAGTTTACATGTCTAAAAAGAAGAAAAGGGAGAAAAAAGTGATACCATCAGAAAAACTTAATAGGTCTGAGATGAAGATGCAAGATAGTGAGGCAAGAGAGCAGAATATGTTGGCCAAGATTTGGACTGAGATTAAAGATTTCAAACAAGCAGTCAAAGAAAACTTGTTGAGTCATAGAAAAAAATGGAAGATGTTCAGAAAGGGATGGATGAGCATCATACAAGGACTAATTGATGAGAATGTGGAGTTACGGCGGAGAATGGATGCTGTAGAGGTGATAGCAGACTGCACAGATGCAACGCTCATTGATCTAGAGGATCATGCCAGACATAAAAACCTGAAGATCAGTGTCTTACCAGAAAAAGGGAATGCCTGGAGTGTAAGCTAAAGGTTAGAAAATGGCTGACAGATTGGACTGCCCTGGAACTGCATGGGATAAGCAGAGAAAGGGTGCATAGGACTGCATGATACCCTACTATGAGTGGAAATTGATTCCCCCATCAAATTATTATGTAGTTTTTGTCATATGAAATGAAGGAAAAATATTGTTGAAAGCATAGAAACCAGGTAATAAACTCCTCACAGAGGGAAATAGAGTGTTCATAGATCAAGACTTCAGCTTTGAAACTAAAATGAAGCATAATGCTTTTTACTTGGCCATAAGACTGTACAAGGAGAGGGGGATCTGATGGACAATGGCATATCCTGCAGTGTTTTAGATGTTTATCAATGGCATCCCAAGGACTGTTACTGACCTGAAAGACACTGTAAGTATCCTACAACAGCCAGCCAACCTGACAGGTAAACCACAAGAAAGAGTTCAACAGGCTGGGATGCAGGAGACAGCCAAGGAGAGTGGTCAGTTACAGAAGGGTCCTTCAGTTCAGGACTGCTTCCCACTTTTTAAGAAACAGCAGCAGTTGATGGAGAAGGTAGTACTGATAAAGCAAGTGAGAAGGTAGAATAAAGAGGTGAACTTAGCAGCTCCATGATGATGGACTGATGATCTTTGATTTTAGACATGATATTTAAGTCATCTTGTCTGACTACCGAAATTCACATGGACTCAGTTATGAACAAGGAACACTGGGATGAGGGGAAATGAAGTGTGTTATTGCACTATTTTTTTTTAATTTTTCAGATGAAACATAAAGCAGGGGAACAAAAGTATAATAATTTTAAACTCAATTTCAGTTGCCGTGCTTTTATCCCACAAGATAGATCGATATGAATGCTGGTTGAGTGAGAAAATGCACCTTGATAAGTTCATAATCCACATACGGGAGACCAGGGATATTCTTTTTAATGTTCAAGAGCCCTGTTTTATAGAATCTATATTAATGACCTGATTTTCTTCGACAGCTATATGAAGAAGAAAGCTAAGAGAAGAATTATTCTTAAGTCAGGCTGTCTTACGTGGTGGCTATCCCTCTAGGTAGGTTGCCAAGGACGTTAGTTATGAGAGAAACACTTTTATGACTGGCAAGTCAGATCGAGGAATTTTTCTGTTGGCTTTTTTCTTTCTTGCATTCCATCTGGGGATGGAATCAGAGAATTTAAAATATATCCCCAAGGGTGAGTTGAAAGAGCAAATACTGCTACCATTGTTGGAATATTGTTATAAGGGAATGGTAATTTAGTGTAATAAGACCAGTGTCAGAGATTAAGTTTTTACAAAAGAAGGGCAGGGTAGGACAGCAAACAGCGATATGAAGTACAGGGCAAACTTGTACAAAATTGATGGTAACAAGATTAAAGATGGGAAGATTGTGAATTATGATAAGGAAGTTAGTTCATGGAGTTGAGGGGTGAGCAATAATGACTAAATAAGTAAGTTTTCAAATGGCAGACAGAAATTTGTAAAGATAGTGCAAGGTGTAGGGTTTAAACAAGTGAAATCTGTGAGTCCACAAGTATGTTTGCAAATGAATGATACAAGAGTGCCCTATGGAGGAGTTATAAAATGAACTGGGGAAAGTTAACTGGTAGCGGGAAATATAATACAATTTCACTGTGGCTTACACACTGTCATACTTATTACAAAAGAGTAGAGGATGCAATGGGCTATAGACAGCAAAGTAGCTGATACACTGCAAAAGTTGGAGACTCATGTAAGTATGCATATAGTTTGACATTCTGGGGGTTGGGGGGATGGGAGAATCAGAGTATGATTAGTGAAATGGATACCAGTAATTTGAATGAAGGGGTTCACAGTAGAGGTGTGAAGTCTGCATGGAAAAGAGGAACAGGTTAGATTTAATGGGGAGAAATAAATTAAGTATTGCTTCCTGAAATGTCAATGATATGGGTGCCTAAACCAAGATAAAGTTGATAATGGGATTTCTATGTAAAAAGCATAAGACATAGAAGGGAGGAGGTTACTGGGTCCTAATACATGCAGCACAGAGAAACAAGAGCAGAAGAGGGATAGCAGTTCTAATGAAAAGAACATTACCATTTAAGGTTGAAGACATGTTGGCAGATAGAAAAGGGTGATATGCAGAAATAAAAGGGTCTTTAAAGTGAACAGAAGATCAAGATCACTATAGTGGGTATTTTGACCCAGACTCTAAAATAATAACTATTAGAGACATCCTGGCACAAACAGGGACATTTAAAGACGGTTTAGGTATAATGATAGGAGACTGTAAACTGGTTAAAGAGAGAAGTGATGTCAGTGGTGGACTGTGGAGGAGACAAGTTAATAAGAAAGGGATATTTTTGAGAGAATACTTTAAGAGAAATGGGATAGCAGGATATTTGGAAGGAGAAGGAGGTCAGGCATGCTGGAGTGGAAGAGGGATATACACATTATTCATACAGACATCAAACATGGTCAGGGATAGATATGGGTTATATTACTAAGGAAGAGGGCAGCAGTGCAGTAAAATATGACATATACCCTATAGTCTTTTCTGATCACGTTATTAGATGTTGAAATAGAACTACAAACGGATAGCATAATGGATAGGCATTGAAGACTCCCTGTATACTTACTGGAACAAGAAAATTATAGAGAATGGCTTTGTCAGATAATAAAGGATGCGGTAAGGAACATGGAGGCAGAAGAAGTAGAGCAATGGAATATTATTAAAACACAAAAAATGACAACAATACAGGAAGAGATGAAAAGAAAGCATTGAAAAAGAAAAGAAGAGATGAGAGTTAAGTTGAAAGAGATACAGGTATGGAAAAGGAAGCGGGAGGCAATGGAGGAGGATAGATGCAGAACAAAAGAGATTTTACAGTTGTGGCAAAAGTGGGTAGACAAAAGAATATGGTAGAGAAGAATAAAGGATGAAAAAATAAATTTTGATAACCCTAAAACAATGAAGATGTTGGCTGTGAGACTGAGACAGAGGAAGATGGGATACTGAGTGGGCAATTTTCAAAATACAGAAATGGGGTACCAATCTACAGGTAGGAAAGTTAACTGACATTTTGGAAGAATTTAGGAGTTACTATGCATATTTATACACAGACAAAGAGAGAGAATACAATGAAGAAAGGAACTTTGGGCAGAATTGGTTGCAGGGGAGGATAGAGGGGTTAAGGGAAGAACAACAAGAAAAAGAAAATTTGGTGAGTAGGATAAGGAGAGAGGATATCAGACAGGTTTGTGATAATATAGCAAAAAGTCCTTAGGCAGTAATGAGCTGCCACCAAAATTTTGAGAATTGGCCAAAGATGAGGTAGCAGAGAGACAAAGATGGTATATGTTCTTTAATGCAATATTTGAAGGAGCACAGGTGCCTAAGTCCTGGGGAGAAGCAATCATAGTCGTGATTCTTAAGGAAGGTAATGATCCACTATCACCATATGCATATTGACTGATATGGATCTTAAATCATGGTTATAGGTTCTTTATGCAGGTGTTAGTAGAAAAAAAACTAATTAGGTTTTACGTAGAATAATCCATGAGGACCAGTAAGGGTGGGAGAATAATGTCAGACAGTTTTACTGGGGCATTCTTAATCATGCAAGAGGCATAGGAGATAGGCCAGCTGCTGGCAATTATGTGTTTGGATACTGAGAAAGCTTTTGATTGGGTCAGTTGGGAGTATATATGGGATGTTAAAAAAGTTTAGGGGTTTCCAACCAAATTTAAATAGTTATTAAAGCATTGTTTCCAAAGGTTTTTGGTTAGAGTCAAAATAAGAGTGAGATTATCTGGGGATACATATAGATACACACACACACACACACACACACACACACACACACACACACACACACACACACACACACACACACACATATATATATATATATATATATATATATATATATATATATATATATATATATATATAATATTTTTTTTATAGAAAGGGGATGAGACAGTAATGTCCTCTCTCTTGTTACCTTATATTTATTTATTTATTTTTGAACACCTTTATTGAATTATCACTTGTGACATAGGCACGTTTACATTTATATAAAAGTAATCAAACTTTATTAAAAAGTAAAAATTAATAAACATTATGCTTCACATATATTGCTATATATTGTATAACCTGTTACATAAATTATTCAATTACTGCCTTGTTTTAAACAAAAAACATCTTTATTAAATGATCACTTATGGCATAAGCAATCATACATTGATATAAATAAAAACAACCACACAGACACAATCCTAGTTGCAAGCATTTTACATCACAAACCATACTGACACACTCCCAGTTGCAAACATTATACATCACTTATAATCTACCCAATCATTATCAGTCAAACATTGCACAGCTCATTTAAGTTCTCCTTTCTTTTAAACCTTTCTTTTATGTATTGTTCCCACAATGCACATTTTTCCTATGTAGTTTGCTCCTAACTTTTTCTAAATATCTCAATTCCAGTTGTTTTATCTCTGTTACTATATCCAATACTTCTAATATAGCTGGTTTAGATTTTGATTTTGATTTTCTAGTCATTGCTTGTTTGGCAGCCACCATAATTAGAGACGGCAAAGCCTTACCATGTCTAGAGTCATTAGCCAGAGGATCAGATGGTCATAGATACAGGGGGTATAGTTGAGGAGGGAGAGATTTTTCAAGATTATTATTTGAATGATATTCTTCTGACTTTGACTAACCTGAGAGATGATTTAAAGAAGCTTTGGCTCCTGCTGGAAGATTTTAGCCAAGGGTCAGGGTATAAGGTAAACTGTGAAAAGATGCAGGCATTGGGTTTAGGAGTAGATACTGGAGGCATGGAATGGAAATTAAAGGCTTGGATGAGGGATGAAGTAAGGTATCTGGGAATTTGGCTCAGAGCTACATTAGAAGAGACAGTAATGGCCAGCTACCAGGCAGCCGATCAGAAAGTGCAAGCACAGGTAAAATCTTGGAAGGTGGTCAAGTTAGATTTAGATCACTGAATCTGAGCAGTTTAAATGAATTTATATCATCATTCATATAGCTGGGACAAGTAGTTTACCAGTTACCCTCAGTGGTTATACTTACGAAGAGGAAACAACTACTAAGTGATTATATATGGAATGATAAGCAATCTAGACTGGCTTGGAAAAACTGGTGAGGCCTACTGAGGAAGAGGGATTGGGCTCCCAGATATCTAAACAAATTGCAAGCTTGTTTGATAGCAAACACATTAAGAATACTGGATACTGATTATAGAGCCATCTGGAAGGAGATTATTTGGGATGGAGAAGGATGGAACTGTTGTAAATGAGATATTGTGGGACTCCTATTGACCTCAAATGAGAAGGATATTAAGTTGGCCTGAGTAGAAGAGACTCAGAAGAGTTTAGATTTGCATGGAATAAAGAGGAGCTCCGAAAATGCTGAGATAGGATTATCCCTATAGGAGGAAGAAGGTAGGATATGCTTAATCAATCAATAGCATGGAGGCAGACCCAGAAACAGCAAGGGGTGAGCAACTGAGCCTGGATATTAGTTGGAGACAGAGTGAAAAGATGAAAAGTGATTAAAGAAAAATATCATTAAGAGGAGAATCTACAGTGGGAATACAGTGGAATAGTGAACATGTGGAAGCAAATACTAAGAAGGATATGGATTGACTGTACAATGCTAGAAAGAATTTAAGAAACAGAGAAAAGAAGTAGGTAGGATAACCACAGGGATGATAGCCATGGCTAAACAAAAAATATAGAAAGGCAAGTGGACAAAGACAGATGCACAGAGGAGGAAATTGGAAAGAGAGACAAGTGTGGAAATAGGATAGGATGAGTGGGGAGTTATAACAATGCTGTCTAAGGTAGTGTCAGAGTCCCATAAATTTAACATATTTGTATGGAAGTGTCTCCACAAATATGTCTGTACATTGCAAAGACTGGAAAATATGTTCTCAAATGTAGACAAGAGATGGAGATGTGAGGCAGGAAGAAGGACTTGGTTATGTATTTTCTGTGATTGTGATCACTTGGAGAAATTTAGACAACAGATATAGGGGAGGGTTAATAGGATATTTCAGGGACTAAAAGAGATATCAAAGAAGTTGCATTTGCTGAGCTATTCCTTCATAGTACTGGAGAATATAGGGGCCTTAATGGGCTTGTTAATGGTTATTTGCAAAAAAAGTAACAACTAGGAAGTGGAGACAAAAGGAGGTATCAGACAGAAAATTATCATCATTATCATCAACGGCCTCCCCCCCCCCATTTTGTACATTGGGTCAGGTGTCTTGTCAACTGTTGCCATCTCTCACTATTCACTGCCACTTTCTTACCTTCCTCGACACTCATGCATGACTGTCACAGATCTTCTCTCACACAATCCATCCACCTCCTTGCTGGACACCCTCATTTCCTCTCACCGTCTTCCTGTTTGTCCCAAATCTTGTTCACCAGATTGTCTTCTGCTTTTCTGTGCATGAATCCTAACCAGTGTAATCTGTTCTCTTTTTTTCCTTTTCTGCAATAGAAGCTACTTTGGATTCAGCTCTTATGTCCTCATTTATTCATCTGTCCCACAGTATGCATCCTAGCATCCTACCACCCATCTCAATCACTTCATCTCCATCACCTATAGCTTCCTCAGTTGCTGTCCCTTTACTGTTCAGCTCTCTGTACCATGCAGTAGTGCTGGTTGCATCACTGTTTTGTGGACCTTACTGTTCGGCTTCCTTGGCATTCTTCTGTCATACACTACCCTGACACTCTGTGCCAGTTGGCTGTAGCCCCTCTGATTCTAGCTTTGACCTCCTCATTCAGACTTACCTTCTCCTCAACCCCCTGTCACAGATGCTTGAAGCTGTTAATCTGTTCCACTATTTCCCATTTTATTTCAATTCTCAGCTTCTTTTGATTTCTCCCATTTGCTGTCATTACAACTATCTTATCTGTACTGTGTTTCATCCCATATGCCTTTAGTTTTGCATTCCATTCCCCTATCCTGTGCTGAAGTTCTTGCTCAGAGTCTGCTTAAAATGCCACATCATCAGCATACTGCAATTTCGTTGATCTGTCCCCTCCAACTTGTTTGTTAATGTAGTCCATCATCAGTACGAACAGCAGTGGGCTAAGAACTAAACCCTGATGCACACCCACTTCCACTGGGAACCCCTCTGTGAGACCAAACACTATTCATACTTGAGTCATTGGGGCTTTAATCATAGCTTGCAGTATTTCTATCAGTGTTTTTAAGAATGCCAAATCAGATTCTTTTCTCATATTTAGCTTCTTCTGACCTATTTGCTTTACTGCAAACACTGGGTCATTTGTGCTGCATCCTGATCTGAATGCACACTGCTCATCTCTCATCTTAATTTCTTCTACCCTGCATATTCATTTATCAGTCACCCTCTGCAGAGCATTCATGCAGTGTGACAAGAGTCTGATACCTCTGTACTGCCCACAGTTGTATATGTCCCCTTTGTTCTTGAACACTGACACTAGTATGCTTATTCTCCTGTCATCTGGGATACACCTTTTTCCATACTTTTTAGTAGTCTTTGGAGTGATTTCTCCTCTATCTTGAATGTCTCTATCATGTCTACTGTTAACTCATCTGAGCCTGCTGCTTTCCTTGACTTCATCTTCCTTAGTGCTGTTCCCACTTCTTCTATGATAGGCTCCTCTTCTTCTCTTATCGTAGGCTGTTTCTGGGCAGTAGAGCTTCTGTGGGGTTTTCTTCATTCAGAAGCTGCTGGAAATACTCCTTCCAACTGCTTTTGATGGGTGAGCAGGTTGATGCTGGCATTCCTTATGAAGAGTGTCTGACTATCTTCATAAGGGAGAGAAAAATAGGAGGTGAGAATTCTAGAGACAGACACCAGAAGAAATGGGTTAAATTGGGATGGTATCCTGGTTTGGCTGCATTACAAAAAATTTTTTAGATGTATACGAGATTATAGGATTAAAGAAATCTTTGTTTAGGAATAACGAATAGAAGAGGGTTAAGAAGAAGAAAGATTAGATGCCGGTTCCCCTGTGAGGGGAGGTGAGGCAAAGGATTTAAGAATTGTAGATCAAAGATGAGAGAAGATACAGTTCAGTACAAAATAGATGTTATTGTAAATAACGGGGCAGAACAGCAAGGGGTTATTGAGAACAAGCATGTGTTTAAAGGGTGAGTTTACTAAGCAAGACACATGCAGTACATCAGGGCATTATAAGTATGTAACAGGTGAAGCAGTTAGAAATCTGGGTTCAAGCACAGCCTTGAGAAGCTCTGTCTATAAGTGTGAAGACAGGGGTGAGCATTTCTGTTGTACCAGAAAATTTGTGAACCCTGATTTGAGCTGTTCTATATGTATAATAAAAAGATGGGGGGTTGTTTTTGGTTTGTACTAGTCAATGGACAGCTGTCAGGGTAGATAGTGTCCCTGCATGAATCATTAGGTGTATGGAAATGATGTAATGTTGACAGAGAGTGAATAAAACTTGTTCTTTACAAAGAAAAGCTATGTGGAACTCTAAGTAGCATCAGAAACAATGCCCTGGATGTGGTACTCCTTTTGTCAGAAGTCGAGCTAACATTGTCATCAGTCTAAAGGGGAGAAAAAGATCAAGACGATATTACCGGCTCTTTTTTTTGTTGTTCTGATGCCATCTTGCTAGGTAAGAGGGAAGGATGCATAGTTCTTTACTAAAGACACAGTAAACAATCAGTAAGTTACAGGGAATAAAGAGACAAGTTGATGTGTAGTAAAACTCGTGAAGATTAAAGTGAATGGATAGCAGTTACAGTCATTCCCTTGCATAAAGGAAGACCTCACACAGACCCTGGCAATTACATAACTATAAGTCTGACTAGCCTCGTATGGAAAGCCATGGAAAGACTTATCAAGGAACTAATCAATCAGGACATAGGGAACATCCAAACACTGGATCTGTTTCAGTTTGGATTCATCAAGGGCAGGTCATGCTTACATAACCTTTTGACAATATTCCCCACCCAGGCATAGTTGTTGTTGTTTGTCTTTCGGCTTTTCCCAGTTAGGGGTCGCCACAGCAAAACTCTGGTCCGCTAATGATTGGCAGTTGGTTTTTATGGTGTCGAGCTGCCAACCTGATGCCCAACTTTCAACAAAGGCACGTCCATTCAACACGTCTTTCGAATGCTCACTCGACCATGGGGAGGACGTGCAGACTCCACACAGAAGGCACTCCCAACCCAAGCATCGAACGGGAGAACCTCTTGCTGTGGGGCAACAACACTACCGCTGCACCACCGCAGAAGTCTTCTACTGTCCCACCCAGGTATAGTAGAAAAGCTAAATAAACTGGGAATAATCTCCTGTGTCACTTGCTGGTGCCCCCTCAGGGTTCTATGCTGGGGCCTCTCATATTTGGCATCTATTTTTGTGAAGTAAACAAAATATCAAAGGGCTCTGCCTGACTAAGTTTGCAGATAGTCACAAGCTAGCAACAGTCATTGAATCACCAAAATGACTTAGCTAGCCTTTCGGAAGGTTTGTCCCAAATAAATAGCTGGTGCCAAAATCATGGACTGAAACTAAATGCAAGAAAATGAACTACTGTATCGTTTGGGAAGTCATCTACCCCAGGGAACTACCACATTGGCAATATGCCCCTAAGAGTTGACCGACCCAGTTGTTCGGAATTTGGGAAGTGTGAACAGTGACCTAACGTTTGACCAACATGTGTATTTAAATGTCTAAAATATTTATGAATTAGCAGACTGCAGTGGAAACATAATGACTGCAAGCTAGGAGTAGTAATTGAATTCCCAAATGACTTAGCAATCCTGCATGAAGGTTTGTCCTAAATAAATAACTTGTGCCAAAATCATGAACTGAAACTAAATGTAAAAAAAAAAAATGCATTATTGTATTCTTTTGGAAGTCATTCACCCCAGGGGGTACTCTCCAGCTCCTTGGGAGACCACACTCTGATTGAGACAGTCGAAGTATGTCTTGCTATAACTTCTATGCAACCTGTATTACAATTAAAGTGATATAGTTATTGCCAGTTAGGTAAGCCTCTCAATTAGGTCAGCCAGCAGCCAACCCCCTCCCCTAATCTTTTTTCTCTCTAATTTAACTGTACCTTTGGCCTAGACCTTCTTCATATCGAAGTAGTCTTCTCCTCCCACCTCCCTCCCTCCCTGGCCTGACACACTTTTAGGAGATCTATTTAATTGTAGTTCAGAGACCAACCACTAGGAGGTGCCTCTATATTAGCCCCTGTATATATATATATCCTCTTTCATTTGCTCTCCCCTATCTACCTAACTCCCTCTCCAACTTTCTCTGGACTGACTGTTTTTCATCTCCCCTTGAACTAATTTATCTTCAATTCACTCTTTACTCCCCATACACACATACCACTGCCAGCACCTCAACATTTCTTCATACTCTATTACTTGCAGACTTACCTGCATATTTCCTCTCCTTACTGATTGTCATCTTGACAAACTACTCTGGTGTCTCTACCCGCTCTGTTTGCCCTGCGGGCTCACTCCGCTCCCCTACCCTACCCCCAAATCTCACCCACCCCCAGTCTACCTACACTTATACACCCATAACCACACCCCTATAGAATAACCCAATCATACAATCCATCCCTAGCCACACCCACCTCAATCAATAACCATACACACTTCATCTTAACTCCCCTCAGGAATAGAACTCCTCCCACCAACACTTGACTACACCTTCCTATACTTTCACCTCTGCTCTTAGTCCTACCCCTCCAATCACCCACTACACACTCCTTAGCTATGCCTTACCATTGCCATTTACTACTAGTCCTCTTCCTCCTACCCACTACTCTAACTACTACCTACCTCTTAACCTCCTTCGAACATCCCCTCCTCTCTACTCTTACCATTCCTATCAAACAAACACTTACAGCTATACATGCTTCACCTACATGCTTTTTTAATGTCACTTATAAACCCAGTTACTTTCTACCTAAATATCATCGATTAATGCACATCAAATATTCCAGTCCAAACAATAGAAAATCATTTGACTACCATTGGAAACCTCCACAATTCAAGAACTTTATATCACGCCACTCCTTAATAGATGGAGACATTTACCCTAATCCAGGTCCAAACCCTTCCCTACTCATCACAAGCAGCAACCAATACAAGATAACCCTCTTTCCTTCAATCAAACCCTCCAAATCTCTCTCAATAGCCCATCTAAACATACGTACTATTTGTAACAAAATACCTCAAATTCATGCCCTTCTAGATGTCCATCAGTTTGACATCCTCTGTTTAACAGAAACTTGGCTTAAACCCACAATAAAAGATAATGAAATTATCCCCCCAGGTTATAGTATCTTTCGAAAAAAAACACACAACCAAAAAAGGTGGTGGGGTAGCAATTCTCTACAAATCAGGACTACAAATTAGTATCATAAATCCTAACCTACCCTCAGATAATAATGCAGAAATAATTATTTCCAGACTACAGCTTAACTCCAACAAATCATTAAACATCATCTGCTCCTATCTTCCCCCAGGTAAAAATCAAAGTATACTAGAAGACATACTAAACTGGCTTTCCTCATACCTCCCACAGGAAACCATAATCCTAGGTGACTTTAACATAGACTGGAATTTATGTACCCACACTAACCCATCCACCCTTATCAACCTTTATGGTTACTCACAAGCTATAAACTCCCCTACCAGAAGAAATAAACTTAATAATAAAGAAAGCATCCTGGATTGGATACTAACAAATAGCCCACATCAAAAATATACAACAGGAACCCTCCCAGACGACCTCAGTGACCACTTTCTAATATATATATTATCAGACATAAAACAAACCTTACTATCCCAATTACCATTAGAACGACTTGATCCAAAAAACATTTTGACCCCAATCTGTTCCAAACCGATCTTAAGCAATGTAACTGGTCACCTCTTAAATCTCTCCCTATAAATGAAGCAGTTAATCACTTCAATAACACTTTCCTAGCAATCCTGGACCATCATGCCCCAATTCGCTCTATAAGAATCAAAACCAAACCAGCTCCATGGCTCTCATATCATACTAGGAAACTAATCCATAGCAGAAATAAATCTTGGGCAAAATGGCATTCCACAAAGAAACGTAACAAAAAAAGCTATCCAACAGGATAAAAAGAACTTTTACATCCAATTACAACAATCATCCCTTAAACAACCACAAACATTTTGGACAACTATTAACACACTTCTGTCCCCAGGCAAAACAGCCACACCTAATCCATTAGGCTCTAACCCTGATTGCCCAGCACAAACAGCAAATGACTTTAACTCTTTCTTTACTACCTCTATACCAAATCTAGCTAACCATTTAACCCCTGACACCTCTAAACTCCCCATTCCTAACTCCACTCCTCCCCCATTATTCCACTTGGAACCTATACCCACTTCCTATATCTGTTCCCTACTCCAAAAATTAAAACCTACTAATTCCTCGGCTGACAAACTACCAGCAGAATTCCTCCAAATAGGAGCCAAAGCTATTGCCTACCCCATCTCCATATTAATCAATAGAACCATAAAAGAAGGCACTATACCATCAATCTGGAAAATCTCATACATTATTCCTCTTCACAAAGGTGGAAACTCCATTGAGTTCTCCAACTTTTGCCCCATAGCCCTACTCTCCCCTCTTGCTAAAATAATGAATGGAGAAGTGTATCCACAAACAATTACTAAACCACCTACTCCTTCATAATCTCCTAGCTAACTGTCAGCATGGTTTCCGACCATTTCATAGTACCACCACAGCCTTGTTATCCTTTACTAACTGTATCAACAAGAATCACAATAAAAATATCCTTACCTCTGCTTTCTTTGTTGACCTATCAAAAGCCTTTGACATGGTTAATCACCAACTTCTCCTCCACCTATTGAAGTCCCTCTCTCTTGACATTCCTGCTATGAACTGGTTTACATCCTACCTCGAAAATAGGCAACAGGCAGTCCTCTGGCAAAACCATCTTTCAGACCTCCTTCCCACCTCCCTAGGTGTCCCCCAGGGCTCCATATTAGGTCCTCTACTGTTTTCCATTTTCATAAACGACCTTCATCTTTCTACTCCACCCTCTACCTGCATTCAATATGCAGATGATTCTACTATCATCTGTTCAGGCACATCCCAAACCAAACTTCATTCTCTCACACAAAAACTTTCAGCACAATAGAAGAATGGTTCTCTAACCACTGTCTTCTCCTTAACCCCCAAAAAACTAAACTTCTGCTCTTCACACCCTCCCACTTGTCTACCCCTGTTCATTTCACACTCATATCCAACAATGGTACCCTCATTTCTCCAGACCCCACCACCAAACTCCTAGGAATTACTATTGATAACCACCTAAATTTTGACACACACATAAATACTACAATAAAGTCTATTAACAGAAAACTTGGATCACTATATAGAATCAAACCTTTCCTTACTCTAGAAGCCAGAACCACAAAAGCTAGAACCCACTTAATCTCTACCCTATTATATGCTTCCCCCAGATATACCAATCTTTCCAAAAACAACCTCAACAAACTTTCTAAATCTTATAACAATATAGCCAGATTTGCCAACAACTCTCCATATAGGACACATCACTGTCAGAACCTAAAACAACTAGGTTGGCTTGAACTCCTCCACAACAAACTTATAATAGCTCACAAAGCCCTACATCAACCCAATAACACCCCAATTCTTCAAATCCTCATAATGCCATACAAAAACCTGAAGAATCTACGCTCCTCAAACAAAATGCTGATTCACACTACCCTATCAAAAAACACAGCTGGTGACTCTCTATTCTCTAACTCAATTGGTAAAATATGGAATCTATTACCACATGACCTAACTACCCAGACCTCTCCGACTATTTAAAGCTAACCTAAGACTTTTCTTCACTAACCACTGGTTATGTTCTTGTACCAACCCTGACTAACTGTCTACCCTTAAACTATCTGTTACTCTCAAAACCATAATATATTTATCCATTACCCTGTTTCATATATCTCACTATAGACTAACCTTCTTAACTATTTACTAATATTGTGAGTTATGACTACTAGTTGCCATGTTTGACTTTTTCTACTGTTTTTGAAAAGTGTTAACTTTAGGATCTAACAATCTGTTAATGTCATTTTTCTAATTTTGAATGTCATATTTTATATGTTTTTATATATATATATATATATATATATATATATATATATATATATATATGTTTTTCCTGGAGCTTTTCTCCCCGGGCCTCTACTGAAAATGGACATGTATCCAGTTAGACTAGCCCGGTCAACAAATGTAAAATAAATAAATAAATAAATAAATATGTGGACAGTGACCTAACTTTTGACCAACATTTGTACATTGTTGTAAGAAAGGCATTCTATATTACACAGCTTATAAAGAAAGGGATTGTGTCTAGATCTAGGGATGCCATTACCCCCCCCCCCCATTACTCAGCTCTCATTAGGCCAGTCATTGAATATAATGTTCTCTTTGGCATGTATCTGTCTAGACACATGCAACAACTGAAACACCTACAGAGATACCTTATTAAAAGGATACAAAGCCTAACAAGTCCTACATGGACTGACTCAAAGCCCTATACTATACTCAGTATCTTACAGACTGCTAAGAGGTGACCTGTGTCTGGCATGTAAGGCATACTCCGATCCAATAATGATGGATGTATTGCACATCAGCAAGTCAAATGGTATCAGAAATACTTTCTCTAGAAATCTAAACCTCTTCTGCAACATCAACGGAATTGTTTTGAGGGACTGGTATATCTTGCTGAGGATACCGCTGCTCTGGCCGCATAAAACAAAGTGCAACCCTATCCATATTCAAGCAGAACATCGACCTATCCCATGTATGAGTCCCCCTCCAAATTATCTATGATATAATCCCAGTTATTCTCATTATGGGTAGTATATATAATTAGTGACCATGGGATGGGTAAGGCCAGTGTTTAACCAAATGGGATAGGTTAATTAGAGCACAAAAAGGAAACTGGCTAGGGTTAAATGGCCCACAAGATCAGCTAGCCCAGTGCTTATCTATGAACCTATTAAGAGGAACAGAAGTCTGTATTAAGGATAATTATATGACCAGCACAGGAAGTGAAGCTAGGGACTGAACTATGGAAACCCTCCAAGAGATGTGCTGTTGGAATCTAGAACATAAGAACAAAGGAAGGAATGCCATGGCTGAATGTGTGACTGAAAAAAATCTACTCCAAGATGCATTTACTGCAATGAAGAAAATCTGTTCTTGTGGAGGCTAATCTCCATACAAGGTTCCTCTCCATCCATGATACATACATGATTTTGTTAAATTCCCTGCAGTTCACCAGCTCCTCTCCTGTTGATGCTTGCAAGTGGTGAAGTTACAGCCATTAACTGGCAATGTGGGCTTGTTATGTGAATCTGAACAAGTCACTTAATCAGACAGAGCTCCTGGATTTTCCCTGAAAAGGGACAATTTGTCCAGAAGGCTTTCCTGATCAATAAATTGGTAAAGTAAGTCCATGTACATACATGCATACTCTTTATTAATCAGTGGCATACATATGTTTAGCTATAATGTACAGAGACAGACAGAATATGGTAGAATTTACTAGCATGTTGTGTAGATTGTAACTACAGTTCAGTATTCCAGGTATCACTCAGTATCTATCACAAAGAGGTTGTTGTCTATCTGGCCAGAGCAGATACTGCACAATAGCAGCAGAAGTGACATATAGCAAACGTGATGAAGTTAAACTGTGCATGCATAAAACTCACAGCAGGCACTTGTCTCAAGAGCTGATGTCAGCGAAAATATTTTAAAAGTAAGCTTTTGTTTAGTCAGACACTTGCCAGTATATATAGTAACAGGCAATGGAGAGTGAGCTCCATCTCCACTAAGCCATCTCAATGCTATTGCCCTCAGGGTCATTCATAATTACCCAGTAGGACCTCAAAAGCTTAACTTTTCACTTAATCGTACTTGCAAATCTAATGCCCTCTATGTTATGTATAAAATTAATACATTTCACGAGCCTGCCATTCAAGAATTTAGGGTACACTAACAGGGACACACCCCTCATGGCTACAGCATTCTAAAACTGAAAAACCTCCAGTTGTATATATAACATATAATAGAATGTTTATTAAAAAACACAAGAAATTATCTACAGTCCTGTGTCTCTCAGGGGGATGGAGTGAGAAAGATCTTCCTTCTCTTGGTGAGAAAAATCAGAGAATTTCTGTTTTACAACTTGTTGACTCTTCATAGTTATCGATTAAGATTCCATCTATCCTCATTTAGAATTTCAAGAAACAACTTATTTACTGTGTGCTGTTCTCACCCATGTACTGCATAATTTATGTTATTTATCTTTCGATGCCTGGAACATTCAGTGCTCTTACTGTAGATCCTTTTTTTTTCCTTTTTTTTCTTTCTTTCTTTTTTTTTTTTACAGACGCAGTGCTAAATGAAACGCTGCGCCTCACAGCTGCTCCCTTAATCACTCGAAAAGTCCTGCAAGACTGCTTAGAGTATCACATAAGGAAAGGCATCAGGCTCTGTCTCTTCCCTTTTTTAAGCCCCTAGATGGACCCTGATGTCTACGAAGAACTACAGGTATCAGCCTTCCAGTTTGAATGTGAACAATTATTTATTTATTTATTTATTTAACTTTGCTTACTGGGATAAAGCATTTCTCATAGATGACCAATTGCAGGCTCAGCCTGGGTATCAAAAACATTAAATGCAAACACAGCACGTGTTAAAATGTTAAAAGTCTAGGTACATAGGTGGAAAACAAGCCTAGCAAAACATTAATTGTGATAATAGCTGCAATTACAAATGTATGAAAAAGAAAGGACAAAAATATCTATCTATCTATCTATCTATCTATCTATCTATCTATCTATCTATCTATCTATCTATCTATCTGTCTATCTATCTATTCATATGTATACATTATGGAAATCCCTTCCTGTCCTGTGCATCCAGCAATAATTAGAAGTGAATGAGGTTGGGGTTTTATAAAAGAACATACTGGCAGATAAGGATGAAGTACACCCTCCATTCTACAGAAATCTGAAAAGCAGGGCTAGAACAGTATTTTAAACAGGATACACAATGGCAATAAGTGAACAAAGTGCTATCCTTTATAAATTTAGAGTCACTATGGCTAATAAAAGTGGGTAGTAAGTGTTAAGATTAGAATTCACTATAGATGCTCACACAAGTAATAGGCAGGGATCTTGTTAATGGCATTAGCATTTGTCAGGCAGTACAGTTGTTGCCGTTGGTAACTTGCAGTTAACTCCTACATTTCTCTACTACACTGTAACTAAGTACTCCACATTAGTTAAAATTGAAAAAAAAAATTAAAAAGTGCTGCAATCATATTGGACTGCGTTGCACTTTAAATGAGCAGAAACATCGAAAAACACATGAGTCATAGCAGGGCGGGCCTTGCTAGTGCACATCACATCCATTCATTTGCCTTTATTTGCATGCACAGCAAGGTCACTATTTATGTACAACATCTTTTGTGTTTTAATGGGGAGTCTGTCTTTTCCCCATTGCTATGCACCAACGGGATTGGGGGTGGTCTTATTCATAGATTAGTGCTAGGCTAACTGGCTTTGGGGGCCATTTTAAGCCTAGCCAATTACTCCTTGTGAGAATCAAACCCTGCACCTTGTGTCTGGAAGGTAAACACCTTACCATTATACCAATGTCCCACCATATGAGGATGGAGAGTGGGCTTGACCCCTGCAAAAATATTTATCTCAGCTTTTGTGTGAGAATGATAGGTGATGCATATTCTTAATCAGTTGTAACTGAGCAATATTTTTAGAATGATCCTACATCGATCATTCATAAGGAAAGCATATCTCTGTATGCATGTCTATGTGCATGTGTAAGATGAGAGCAAAGAAGGGGGTGAAGATGTGAGGTCAGAATACCAAAAATACCCCAGTAAAGGAAAACAGTATCACATCAAGCATCAGGATGCATTTTGCCTCATTATAGACATTTCTGAGTTCCTTTACCTTGATGAGAAATACTCATGTTCAACAAGAGACGTAAATGTACAGAAATTAACCTGATCAAGCCTTCTGGTCTCTTGTGATGATCTTGGTAATATATAAATCAATTTGGCATTGAAAGATGAAAATCACTATAAGGTTTGGGCTGTTAAGACCCAGTCAAGCAAGTGAAAAGACATTGGTTTGCTCTGATTTAAATAGCCCAGTAGGTAAAATATGAAATTATGTGTTTACAAAATACTTGGTACATAAACATAGTGAACAAGGTAATGGGGCTACACATTTTATGTTTGAAATTTTAACTTCAATTTTCATTGCAAGTCTGCTGGTTTATTATCCCTAACTTCCATAATTATTTTATTTTTGTTCCTTCCATTCTTGTGTTTGTTTCAGAATGCACTACTTATTTAGGCAGGATGTTTCACATGGTACTATCTGCTCTATGAAGTGATGCCTTCTCACAGCTGTTCTGAATCCACATTCCCTCTAATATTATTTTATGTTGCCTAGCCTAGCCTGGTCTTGGAACATCTTTTCCTTGCTGTAAGATACATGCATTTTCTCCCTTTGCCTGCCCTTCAGGGAATATCTATTTAAACTGTCTGTATGAAATGCACTTTTTAGTGCTGTCTTTTATGCCCTTCTCTAATTCACCTTATCATGTGTGTGTGTGTGTGTGTGTGTGTGTGTGTGTGTGTGTGTGTGTGTGTGTGTGTGTGTGTGTGTGTCTGTGTGTGTGTGAGTGTGTGTGTGCATAAGCTCTCCACAATGGTACAGTGTACTGCAAACATATCCCTCAGGTTGCTTGAGGACCCAAGCTACTTTTGCAGCTGATTATGCCTTTTAAATACACATTCACATACAGCTACCACTTTGTTGTACCTTCATCAATAGCAAGGAAGATTAAAGTTCCTTTCTGGCATTGTACATTCTATATTTGTTGCTATTCCCAGATTTTTGAACTCCATGTGTCATATTTTGCTTTTCTGCCTTTAAAATTCCAACTACAAGACCTGCACCTTGCCTGCACATTCATTATGCCCTTTGTTCATTCTGTCTGTGCACATTGCTGTCATTGTGACAGAACTTTGCACCATTAGCAAACAGTAAACCACTGCATCTTATGCATATTTTTCAATTGTCCAGAATTTTGCACAATGCTCAGATTTTTACCTCATATACTTAGTCTGTTCCTCATATTTGTTTTCCTGCAAATCCATGAGGAGTGAGGCCACTAAATAATGACAGATATTTGAATTTCACGATTCATATCCTTCAGAAAATGTTTGTTAGTGCAAAACCAGTTATTCTATCAACTTTTTAAGCTTATATAGGCAACATTTAAAGTCTGTCCCTGATTTTGAGCCTTTGTCCCTCATTATTTATGACTTTGTGCCAAGAGTTCTCAGGTCCTTGTGTTAAGGTGGTGAATGATAATCATCCTACTGCTGATCCTAGGGATACCTCACAGTTCCAGTTACCTTTGTGGAGGGCAACCATTTACCACAGTTCTGTATGCTCCGACACTCAACATTCACCTGGTCTTAGGCCATTTAATGCATGAATTGCCTACAGTATATGCCTTCACAGGAGAGACAAACAAAAGGTAGAGGACTGCTGACATTCTAAACCATCCCCATAGCTTTTTTTTTTGCTCTGTTTTTGCTCCAGTCCTCCTCTGATCATTGAGGTTCCTTTTTAGTTATTGTGTTAACACATTCATTTCCCTTGGCTGAAAGCCATACAGTTCATTTCATCTCCAGAGATAAGGACTTAACATACAGGGAGAAGCCCTATGATCTATGAGGAGGTTTGGGGTTTTGGACTAAATCCTAACTCTTCCTATGCAGACTCATTAGTGTCCACTGCATTGCCATACCTCTACTTGACCCTGCTACCTCATATGCAAGCACCTCCTGTAAGCATATAATCCTACCTGTAAGCATGTGATCCTCCCCACCAATGACAGCTGGGCAAGCTTGCTTCATTATTCTTTTCCTCCCTTACACCAGCTTAAGCAGGTGCCTGAGGCACTAGGGTCACAGTTAGGACTTTACTGCCCCATGCCAATCCAGCTGGTCTCTAGGCCATCCCATTAGCACCAGTCTGAGGAGGATTTGTAGTTGTTAAATATCTCTAATCCTCTTCCAGATACAATCACTGTAACTATCAGATCTAGGAGACTGTCTTTCTGATTCTCCCTGTGGGTTCTTAGAACTAGAACACTCATCCATCTACCTACTTAATTGTATAAACCACTTGTAACTTCAACAAGGTGTTTTTATTCCTCCCACAAGTATAGTGTCATAGGCAAGTAATAAGCTAGGAGACCTTGTGAGCTATTTTAAACTTGGCTAATATCCCTCAGTAAGGATCAAACCCTGTACCTCTTGTCTAGGATGTAAACATCTTCTTAGCCTTGGATATTGAGGCAGTCTGCACTTGCTGACCAATCCCCCCTGTTTCAACAGCTGTGCCCTAAGCCTCCCCACTTCATGTTCCAACTCCTTAACTCACTGGACAAGGTCCTCATTTCCCAAGGCTTCTAACATATCACCTGATATCTTCATAGACAGACAGAGAGATTCAAGCCAATGCAAACTCACCTAACGTCTTAACCTGCTCCAGTAGTGCCAGCTCTTACTGCCATCTGTCCTATCTTGGTGAAAACATATATATATATATATAAACATACCACCAAACTAACTAGCTGATAATATTACTAAATATCCCTTCAGGTAGTGGGTGAGGTGATATGTTTTTTTCTCCTACAGTTATAAGCGATATATATGCTTTCACCAGATTAAACAGAAAGTTTCCTAGATCTGCTAGCTAAAATGATTTTTATCTGGATTAATCCTTTGCACTCTGTTTCTTGTTAGTCCTGTCACCCTCTAGGTCGCAGGTGGAATACCAGACCTGACTTGAGCTTTCTGGATTACCTCTGTTTTAAGTTTTTACATATGTGGGCTTTTATTTGTCATTTCCATCCTTAGTTGTTTGGATGCAGCCACAGATGTCAGACAAGTAGCTCAGCCAAAGTGTTTTCCAGTAGGATCCCAGCATTTTTCCCCAGCTGGTCCACCACTTCAGCAATTCTTATCCTTTCCAGCTGCATCAAAATGCCTGTAACAAAACAAAAAAACCTGTGTCATCTCTGTGCTCTACTAACCCCATTATAGTTCATCCAAGTCGAATAACCACCAGTCATGCCCTTCTTCAGTCTCGGTAACCAACTATTTGAAGTTTCTTGGACTGTAAAAGTTGTGACCTTTCAGGAAAAGATGCCACAGCCATATTCATGCATAGTGAATTCAGAGTGATGCTATTGGCTAGATTATTATTAACCCCTTGTAGTGAGGCTACACCTTCAGTACAGTTATTTAGTAATAGTGTTACCTGACCTGCTCATACAGTGATATTGCCCCAAACAATGAATTTATGGTTGTGATACAGGCAGTAACTTTTGCAGTATTGCTGTAGTGGATGTTTCTCTTTTACAGTCATGCTGCCCCAGTGAACTAGCTTTGTACAGTTATTGCTCCATGCAGTGATTTTGCAGCAATGTTGCCCACACAGTTGCAGTGATGCTCTCCCATTATAGTTTTGCTGTCCCATTGCAACTGTTTTGTACCGATGCTGCTCCATGCAGTGACTTTTGTAGCTCTGTTGTCATGCGCAGTGTCCTTGTAGTGAGATTCCCCCTTTGCAGTGATGCTATCCCCATGCAATAAATTTGTAGCAGTTTCCCACTGAAATAACTCTGCACCGATGTTGCCTTCATTCACTGGTTTTGTAGTGATGTTGCTACAAAGAGTGTTTTTGCAGTACAGCTCCCTTATGCTATATTTCTACAGTAACTCTACCCTCATGCAATGATCACACAATGGTCTTGCCCCATGCAGTTTGCACTAACGCTCTTCCATGCAGTAATTTTACAGTGGTGGTACCTCCATGCAGTACATCTGCAATAAAGCTGTCCCATGCTGTAATGTAATTCTGTAGTGATATTGTCCCAAGCAAAGATAAGGATGTAATGCTGCTCCCATGCAATCAGTCTGCAGCAATGTTGCCTCATTCAGCGTTATTGCAGAAATGGTGCTCTAAGCAATGAATCTACTATAATGTTACTCACAAAAGTGATACTGCAGTAATTTTACCTTTTACCATAATTCTTCTGTAATGCTGTCTCATGCAATGTGCTGCAGTAATGTTGACCCCATGCATTAATTCTGCAGTAACAATATCACAGGCAATAATTCTTCAGTGACATTGCCCCTCCCCATGTAGAGAGTCTGTAGTAATGTTGCCTCACAAATAATTTTAGCATGCTCTCTGCTGAATAAGCATTGGTACAGCATACTGATTTCTCTCCACCCCCCTTACTGAGGATATATCATGACTCCTGGCCATTTCTTTCTGCAATCTTTTATAATTCCCAAATAAAACCTTTTTGCTTTAACTGTTTACTGCTTTGTAAAAAAATAATGCCCTGCTGCCACCAATTCCCATTTCATCACCTTATATGAGCTGCAATCGAAGATATTAATTCACATGCACGTATATTTGAAAAATGTGTATATGTTTATAATAAATCAGGAGTTATCACTTCTGCATTTCAAACACTTAGTCAAAATGTTTCATTTTCAGAAATGTTTTTATCTTTCTGATAACACTGTAAATAATTCCAGTATGTCTTAAAACATGATGTACGCTGCCAACATACACAATGGTCTTGTATCTGTTATTCAAAATTCTTCCATTGTTCCTAACAATACAGATTTCTAGGATACTCTAGCACCAAATTTTATCCCTTACTGAAGCATTACCTTAACAGGTTCAGTCTTGAGATCAGGCCTATAAACTGCATACATTCTCTACCTGTTTGGAAGCAGACGTATACTGTGGCATATTTGATTATTACCTGGAAATATAATCTAGATATTAAAGCATGTGCCACATATGAAAAGCACCACATAAGATGTTGTGCCAGCTGACCAGAATAATAAGAGTCAGTGAAAGGTTTAAAGCCGATGCAGAAAAAGAAGAAAAAATGAGGCTGAAGAAGTGTACTTAAATGAGAACACTGCTGTGGGTAAACATCTTAAATATAATCATAGACTCAGTGGTGACATTAAACAGCTACCCATCAGGACATTATCAGAAAATGAGCCAGGAATATGTAAACAGAGAGCCAGCATGACTGTGTGAGGCAGCTGCAATCGTGAGGTTAGTGCGCAAAAACGGCAGTAATTTTTATAAACATAAGAAACTACTGCACATAGAAAAAGGTACAAACTGAGGGAGGGTGGTAAGGAATGACTGCTGCCGGATATTCAACTTCAAAGCCTAAAAATGGTAATGTCTGCTAAAAAGATAATGAACCTAAAGTTACAATTACAGTTGTGACTGCACTCTATAAATAAACTGCCATTTAGACTTAGTACTTGCCTGTCAATTGTATAGATCTTGCAGTTTAACAGTTATTCACTAATATAGTGCTTATTTCAAGTGTCCAGGCACCATCACAACTTTATCATGTCATGCATGAGCGCACCACACACACACACACACACACACACACACACACACACACACACACACACACACACACACACACACACACACGCACACATGCACACATATACAGATTTTGACTAATCCAGTATTTTTGTTTAGTATCTTATTTTATCAAGCAGTTTGTAGTCAATGTTTATTGTAATCTGGACTCCCATTAAGGGTGAAACAAAGAAGATACTATTTAAAAAAATAACTCTCTTTATAAAGGACATAAAAACTGGATTGCTAAAATTATGAGATACCCTCTTAACTGATCAACTGATCTAAAAAGAAGGACCCTGTCGAGTTTGTCCTCCCCACAAATCAGCAAATGGTTCATTCTCTGCAAAGTTTCCACACCTGAAGACAGATGCCCATGCATGACAATGCATGCTGTGATCTAACACACCAGTTACATGAACATGCTCATTCCCAGTGTCCACCACTTCATCCACCTGAAGCTAGCAGTAATCAACCTACAAATCAGAAGCAAAATGAAAATCTGGCACAAGTGATATATGTTATATACTACATGCGCTTGATGGCAAAAGGAGACAATAAGTCTGCCTCTTCTGCTTTTTAAGAGCCTTAACTTTCTAGTACACCTCCATCCTTACCTTACTTCTTACCATTTTTTTCACCTGTCCCATGTCTCCTTATGACTGTGTCTAGATTCTGTCTTTCACCTTTTCTGATAGTTCCTTCCATGGGTTCACCATCCTCTATGTTAAAAAATACTTTCAGACAGCCAATGCAACCCCTGTGAGTGTATACTTGTCTGAAATACAAGACATTCAAGCAGCAAATGTCATATGGAGGGACCATCTACCCCAGATAGATGAAGTGAATGTATTATTGCGTGTCTTCTTCATAGATACATTGATATATTAGGATTAGGAAATATTCATTATGTCTAACATCTAGAATCATTAGTTCTGTGGATGTCTGAATCTCAAGCAATATGCCAGCAGGGTGGTAGGAGCCAGATAACTACACCTGGATCACCTGGAAAGACTTAGTCCTGGGGAAAGTGTAATTACAAGGCCAGTCACAAAGACAAAGCAAAAAGAAGGCTGCCTGGAAAAGTAGCATTATGAATGTAAAGGGACACTGTGATCATGCCCACAGAGAACAGACCAAATTAGCACTGGAGGCAGCTACCCCAGAAAAAATGAAGATCAGACTACAGCCTGGATGAATGTGCAGAGAGCTTAGTGACTGAGATAGCCCAGTTCTCTGAAGGAAATTGTAATTCCCAACTTCCAGGTTACATTCTATTGGTAGATGAATGACCAATCCTGCCACTCCGAGCAAGCTACATGTAGTCAAAAACATTCTCGTACTTCAGAAGACAGTACCATTCTCAGTACTGAAGGAAGCTATATGAATGACTCTGGTTGAAATCTATGCAAAAAGTAGCAAAAAGAGCCCTCTGAGCATGAACAGAGATCCCTTTTTGTTGGGGGGAGACCCCATTGGGTAAGGGAGACATCATCTCTCATTTGGCTCCACAGAACTGGGGCACTCATTGGAGGCAGAGCCATAAGCAAGTCAGATTACCCTAAAATAAACTCCTGTACCACAGGCTAAAGGACTCCATAGCTGAGACGTATACCTGTTGAATAAACAAATTCAAGCTACCAAAATTACCAGAAGGAGTTCTAAAGCTGTCCCCATCAGAAGCTGCTTTACCATCTGGAGCAGTCTGTATCCTGCACACCACAAGATATTCTGTAGACCTCCCCCTTAGTGTAGACAAGACCTAGGCACTGACATCACGCAACAGGCTAACTGAGGAGATGACAGATATCTCTTGCTCCATACGAAGTACTGTCATTTGAACACAAGTGGAATGTTTTCAGCAGCTCCTTACTCTACTTACAGATTTTCCTGAAATTAATGGGATCTAGTGGACAAGAGCCGCATCCAGGAGCTGAGTCACCTCAAAACTAAACAGGGGCAGCCTTTACTAGGCCTGAAAGGGGGGGATCAATAACCACCCAAAGACTTTGTGAGTAAATTGCAACTCTGTTGTGACTGACAGTCATAAATGCATTAACAGAAGATTGCAATTACTCTGCAACTTTCAAAAATGTAAAGTACCAAGTCTCACTGCATTCTCACACCCTTGTTTCCTATCTATATCTATCTATCTGTATCTATGTCTATATCTATCTCTCTGTGTGTGTTTATATATATATGTGATATGTGATTGCAGGTCATTTCATCAAATATTTGGAATACTGAGCATTGATTTTGCTCATTTGAGAGACTAAATTCTCTTATTAAAGGGTATTGCTGGATTCTCTGTGTGCAAGGTCATGGTACAGCAGATGAGTGGGGATTTGCCTTTTCCACACTGTTGTGTGATCTCTGAGTGGGTATATATAAGCTGAACAATGTGTGGGAGGTGCATGGGGCTTGCCCCAGCATAAAATAGTTTTTAAAGTGTTTTTTTTTTTTTTGTTATTCTGGGATATATATTTATATAGGAGTTAGTAATATGGTGAAATATCTCTGTTGCTGTTGAGTTGAGTGAGAATGTAATATTGCCAGGGTTGGGGATTATTACTGTGTGATCTTGGATTTGGAAAATATAATTAGTGGGAATATGGGGGCACAGCAGGATTCAGGAATAATTTTCTTACTATAAATAGAAAATAGTTATGCAAATTGGAGTGATGTTCTGCTGAGCAGCTGATCACTGTATAGCTCAGAGCAACACTAAGAGAAAGATACTTACAAAGGAAGAGGGAAGCCCTTTTATCATAGAGCCTAAGGTAAACTTGAAGCAGCATCACAGATTCAGCAGTAAATCAGCACAATTCCTTCCACATATAAATTCACTATTAGAAACTCCTTTTCTGTCAAATCTTATCTGACACCCTGTCTCAGTTGTTGTTGTTGCTGTTGAGCTGTACCTTAGTTTTGTTTTGTTTTTTTGTAACCATTTGAATGGTCAGGCCCCTGCTACATGCAATCTCCTCCATAAAAGTAGCATTATGGCGTTTTTTACTCCAAAGAACCCCCTCCCATCATAACGGATCCTAATGGAAATGTTATATCAAATATTAAAGAACAAAAATACCTAGGAGTAGCACTCATCCCCTCCTCTAACTTCACTAAGCACACTGATAGAATCTCCAACAACTTACTGCCACAACTAAAACTTTGCTGCAGACTGTCACACCTTCTCTCCCCAAAGCCATGCATGTCCATAGCCAAAAATGTTCTGATTCCTAAAACTGAATATACCCTTCCCCTTCTTACGTGATGCTGTGCAAAGAATATACAAATAATACAAATAGTTGAAAACAAAGCAGAACACTCTGGATTGCCCTGCTAACTAACAGCTAACATTGTATGCTGTATGTAAAGACTCAATGGCCAATGACAAGCAGATCCACAAATATACTAAGCATCCTAATATTTAAAATTCTTACAAAAAGTTACTGGCCACTATTAACCAAAATCCCTCAAGCTATACAATCAGACATCTCCCACTCCCACTTAAACAGCAAGTTTATAAAACAATATGCAACCTTTCCAGATTTAACCAAGAAATGTTCATTACTACCCTCTCAGCTACTAACTGGAACTTCCTAAAAATCCTCCCCTTAGATGATGGTGTAAATGAATTCAGTACAACTTTCCTGAATATCCTAAATAGCCTTGCACCTCCTAGAAAGAAGAGGCTAGAAACAAATAACTCTGGGCAAGACTGCAATCCAAATTGCAGCTTGCTACAGATCCCCCACCATGCCCCAGGATTCCCACTCCTCATTTCTTAATACACTGGAAAATATTAGGGTACAACCTAACACCCTAATAATGGGCGATTTCAACTACCCTACCATTAACTGGGAAAACTACTCATGTACTAACTCTTGTGCTCAACGTTTTCTGGAATTCATAAATTCCAATGCTATGGATCAACTTATCCACACCCCCACCAGGGGCAGCAATATCCTAGACCTGGTTATTACCAACATGGGCAACTGGTGCTCCACACCAGAGGCCAATTCGTTGTTGGTCAGATCCGACCATAAGCTAATCACCCTAGACATCTACATCCCTCCCCCACCCCCCATTAGGGAAACCACAGTAAAGAATTTCTCCAAAGCCAACTTCACGCTTCTTAAGACAGAAGTAGCAAACTTCACGACACCCATGCTGACGGACAATAGAGGTATGACTGCTGAATCCTACACAAATGCACTTTATAAGCACTTACATGAGTGCATGGATCGTGCAATACCTAACAGAACCAAGATGCTATCCTCCAAAAAAAGGAAGCCAATCTGGTGGTCCCCTGCCATAAACAAACTCTACAACAGAAGAAAGAAACTGTTGCAAAAAAGAGTAAAATCCCATGATTGGAGAAACTCCCTGGTCAGCTTCAGTAAGAAGCTGAGATCCCTCATAAAATCCTCCAAAGCTAGTTATGAAAACAAAATCACCACTGACTCTAAAGACAACCACAAAGCATTCTATAGCTATGTCAAGAATCTCAATGGCATCACTCAGATCTGCTCTGAGTTACAGCACAATGGCACTAAATATACAGAACCAATGGATAGTGCCAACATCCTGGCAGATAAGTTCAGTGCTAACTTTACCCCTCTGTCATCCCCTAAAGGGCCCATCTCTATACCAGAAGAATGCAAAGTTCCTGTAATCACGACTGCACAGGTAAAAAACACACTATCCAAAGCCAAGAACACAGCATCCATGGGACCTGACGACATCCCAGGCTGTGTTCTACATGAGCTACAGAACAAACTGACACCCCACCTAAGTACCATGTTCAATCATAGCCTCACCTCAGGCTATGTGCCCACTGAATGGTGCACAGTGACAGTTATCCCACTCCACAAATGGGGAGCCATCACAGACTCCGGAAACTACCGCCCCATTAGCCTAACGAGCCTGGTCTGCAAGGCTATGGAGCGTATCATCATGGAACTTATAAACAATGACATTGGTAATCTCCAAACTCAGGACCCCACCCAGTTCGGCTTTGTAAAAGGCAGATCATGTCTCCTAAACCTGATAGACTTCTTTGAAGCAGTCACCAAAGCCGTAGATGAGGGTAAGGTGGTCCACACAGCCTATTTAGATCTCGCCAATGCTTTTGACACCATCCCCCACTCTGGAATTATAGATAAACTCACTAAACTAGGTATAAATCCCTATGTCACAAGATGGGTTGCCAACTGGCTCACTGACAGAACCCACACTGTGAAAGTAGCAGACTCCAAATCCAGCTTCAGATCAGTGACAAGTGGAGTACCACAGGGTTCAGTCCTGGGTCCTCTCCTGTTTGGTATCTACTTCTCTGAAGTACAGGCCAACACAGAAGGTCTTTGGCTAATGAAGTTCGCAGATGACTGCAAACTAGGAGCCATAATCAAAACTCCAAAAGATGTGGACATCCTACAAAAGGGCCTTGCTGAGACAGATGCCTGGTGTCAAAGCCATGGCCTCAAGCTCAATGCCAAAAAGTGCATTGTCATTCCTTTTGGTAAAAACTCAGTACCCATGAACTACCACATAGGTGGTAGTCTACTTAACACTGAAAGTGTGATAAGAGACCTTGGTACACAGGTGGACAGTAGTCTCTCCTTTGATAATCACATCGCCACAGTAGTCAGGAAATCCTTCTATGTGGCACACCTCATCACAAAAGGTTTCTCATCCAGGAAGAAAGAGGTCATAGTTCCCCTCTACTCATCACTCATTAGACCCATTATAGAGTACAATGCCCCTTTTGGTATGTACCTCACAAGGCATCTACAACAACTGGAAAGGCCACAGAAATACCTCACAAAGAGGATTACCTCAAAGATATGCCCTGTGCAGACCGTCTCAAAAAACTGCAGCTTTACTCCGTTGCATATCGCCTACTCAGAGGCGATCTCTGCCTAACACACAAAGCTATGTGAAACCCAGAGCTTTTAGACATGCTCCACTTAAAGAAATCCCAATCCCTACGAGCTACACGCTCTAGGGACCTAGACCTCATCACCACAATAAACAGAACATGCTGGAGGGATAGATTCCTGTCCCAGAGACTTCCCAAACTCTGGAACAAACTACATATCTCTAACAAACAAAGCTCCTCATTAGCACTGTTCAAGAAAAAATCTTGATGATTGGATGGGAGATAGGAAATTCACCCCAGGGATCACTTCTGTGGCTCTGCTCGACAGTGACATAGGAAAATAATTTTCTTGGGTGGCGAAAGCCGGGTTCCTTTGGCTAGGCTTATATAGGCCCTAGGGCTAAATGCCTAGTACCTACCTATGAACCTATGAACCTATGAATAATACAATTTGGCTATCCAAATAGTAGAATGCTAATGCATGATAGAGCAAAAACATGGAAATTATGGCAGACATATAAAACACCAAAATACTTTGAATACTTCAGAATGTTTTAGAATTGTACTATAAGCAAATAAACAAAGACAAAAACCTATATTATAATAACTTTCAGAATAATACAACACTAAAAAAATCTGGACAGCTATTAAAGAAATCTTGCATACCAGCCAAAAATTCAATCCTAACCCCCCTCTCCCAATTACTCACCATTCAAAAACACAATACAGTTCAACTGTTATTTCATAGATAGTATAGTATCTCTAACAAAGCATTCTCTAACATTTAATCCTAACCCTCACCAACAGCCAGGTGTCACCACATCCAATTTCACCTTCAAACTTGTGCCCACATCCTATATAAAACTACTCTTAAACAAACACAAACCATACTCTACTTCAGCTGATGACCTCCCAAGTGAGTACCTTAAAATAACAGCCAATAGCATTCCCTATTCTGTCTCAATCCTTATAAATAGGTAAATCCAGTAATCCCATATTCCCTCTCTCTGGAAAAAGTCACACATTATTCCTTTGCACTAAGGAGGACGTTCAACAGACATTACTAACTTTAGACCTATAGCAATCTTTGTATTCAAAAACAATTGCTTGACTACCTCCTGCAGAAATAACTCATATTACTGACACAACATGGCTTCTGTCCTTCACTTAGAAAAACATTTTATATAGCCCACCTAATCATGAAAGGATTCACATCTAGATCAGGGGAGGTCATCGTGCCTCTTTACTCATCCCTCATCAGGGCCATAATTGAGTACAATGCCCCTTTTGGGATGTACCTTACCAGACACCTGCAGCAACTGGAAAGACCCCAAAAGTACCTCACCAAGAGGATCAAAGGGCTCAAACAGATGCCATATGCTGCCCGGTTAAAGAAACTCCAGCTCTACTCAGTGGCATACCGCCTGTTCAGGGGCGATCTGTGCCTGATGTATAAAGCCATGTCCAACCCGGAATTAATGGACATGCTGCACATCAGAAAATCCAAATCCCATCAAGCTACGCGCTCGAGAGACTTGAACCTCAGCACTGAAATAAATAGGACATGCTGGAGGGGACAGATTCATAACCCAGAGGCTCCCTTCACTCTGGAATAAAATCCCAGTCCAGGTTAGGCAGAGTCCCTCATTGACTCTCTTCAAGAGGAATCTTGATGAGTGGATGGGAGATCGTAGGTTTAACTCGGGTATCACTTCTGTGTCACTGTTATACAGAGGCACAGTATACTAACCTCGAAAAAGGGCATAGCAAAATTAATTTAAAATGGGTGATGAAAGACAAACACATTCTGGCTAGGCTTATAAATGCCCTAGGGCAGATAGCCTAGTATGAACCTATGATCCTATGAACATAGTACTAACACTGCACTTCTAACCTATATAGTTACTGTCAATAAAGTTAGAGATACTGGCAAACTAGTCTCCTTCTTATTTCTAGCCTTGTCTAAAGCCTTTGACACAGTTTGTCACAGCAAACTTCTACTTCAAATGTCCTTATTAGGGCTCTCTCAGCCCACCCTTCTATGGTTCAAAAGCTACCTGTCCAATAGGTATCAGTCAGTGAAATGGCAATCCACCTCTCAGTTACCACTGGTGTACTACAAGTCTGTATCTTTGGTCCCATCTTATTTAACATTCTCACCAACAGCCACTAAAACATGGCCTTGTAACTCACAACTCCAGCTCAACCCTAAAAAAAACAAAAAAAAAAAAAAAAACTAAAATACTAGTTTTTTTCCCCTGAAATCTGTTTCATGCAAAAAACAAAATGTAAAGTCATCTCTCAATAATACAAACACTGACGTTATTTCTCATAGCAAATTATTAGGGATGATAGCAGATGATAATCTTAAATTCGACCTCCATATACAAAATTCTATAAGAAAAAATCATCAAAAATTGGGAATGCTTTAGAGATCCAAAAACTTTCTGACCAACACAACTAAAACTATACTTGCCTCTCCTTATCTCCTCACCATGCTTCTTTGTGGAGCTCCCATCATTACTAACCCCCAGAATCAGAACTTGAACAATGCTGTAACAAAGCTGCTAAATTTACAGTAAATATCCCTTTCAGACCCCCACCACTGTATATCTCTTGTTGTTGTGTCTTTCGGCTTTTCCCAGTTAGGGGCCGCCACAGCGAAACTCCTGTCCTCTAATAATTGGCAGTAGATTTTTACATGCCGAGTTGCCGGCCCTGAAGCACAACCTTCAACAAAGGTATGCCCATTCACGCATATCTCCACACAGAAGACGCTCTAGCTGAGAATCGAACAGGACAAAGTCATAATGTGAGGCGACAATGCTACCACACCACCACCACCGCAGTTCACCACTGTATATCTCTAAAATGGCTAAATTGGTTAGAACTACCCCATCAACAAACATATGCGCTACTTTTTACTACCTATAGAATTATCCAGCATCCATCTGCTTATCCAGCACTAAATAACCTTCTATACAACTATATTCACAGTCAGTCATTATTATCCAGTGACCAAAAACTCCTGTCTGTCCACAAACCTATCAAATCTGCTGGGTATTGTCTATACTTGTGCCATGTTGCTAAGGCCTGCAACTCCTTTTCTGTATCTATTAGGTCAATACCCCCTCTTCAGTCCTTCAAAACCACTCTGAAAGACTTCCGAGCAAAACACTGACTCTGTTCTTGCTCAACACCAGAATAAACTATATCCCTAAATGTGAACAAGTACCTTTTCATACTTCACACCTCCTTACTCTCCCTTCTTTACCGAGTTCCTTACTTCTGTCAGTTTCTGTCTAGATATACCATAAGCCAGCTTTTATCTCATCTGAAATTGCAATTTCTGTTTGTATTATACTAATTTACCTTTAATTTCCTCTATAAACTGGCTAAAATTGCTCTAAATTTTAAATCTTTGTCATATAACTTGTATCAATTCTTAACCGATGTTTTCATATTATGTCTAATTTGGTATAATTTGGTATAATTGTTTAAACTGTATGTTCCTTGTATTATTCTTGAATACTGTAAAATTATTGTTCTTTAAATGTTTTGTAATACTTTGGAGTTTTTCTTCCCGGGAAAATGGGCTCCAACCTAGTAGGACTTTCCCCATAGTAAAATGTCAATAAACAAATGAAAGAAATTGATACAGATAAGAGATCAAAACTACTCTCTCAGAAATAGCCAAGATAATTCAATCACAACGAACAGACCTAGATTTAAAGTATTGATAGATGGAAAAGCTATATCCAAACTAGGACCAGGTAGATGGATAGAGTTATCAGCAGATATAAAAACATCAAAGTCATTCAAACATTCAAAAAACTATTAAGTGACATTTGCAAAATGAAACTAAATGCAACTGTTTTCATGACACTGGCTAAGACACATGCTAAATATGTCAGACCACCCTTTTTTCTATTGTCAGACAGTGGTCTATACTATTCATTAGCTGTACAATTATAAAACTTCAAACTGTTTTCTTAGCAAAGCTCGTATAAATTAAATATCTTCCTACATGGCCAGAGTGTAATTACCTTGTCCAAAATACTAAGCTTTATTTGTGCAGTTTCTTCTGCAATTGTCATTGTATAACAAATTCTGTGAGAGTAAATACATGTGCTATAAGCTGTTTAATTTATATCATAGGATTATAGGGTCATAGGAGGTTACTAGGTTATTGGCCCTGAGGTCCTTATATGCCAAGCCAAGAGTTTAGCCCATGCTTAGACAAGTCGGCGCCTGATGCCTCTGCCCAGAAGGGACATGAGTGGAATCCCAGGGGTGTATTTTTTGTTTCCCATCCAGTTATCCAGGTTGCCCTTAAAAAGGGGTAAAGAGGTACTCTGCTTGATGAGGAGAAGGAGTCTATTCCACAGATGGGAGAGTCTCTGGGACACAAATCTGTCCCACCAACAAGTCCTGTTGATGTCACAGACCAGGTTGAGGCCGCCCGAGAGGGTTAATCGAGTGGAGCTTGACTTGCAGATATGTAGCAGTCCCGTCAAGTCGGGGTCCATGATTGCCTTGTATGCCAGACAGAGGTTAGCTCTGAGGAGTCTGTATGAAACTGAGTAGAGGGATAGGGCTTTTAGCCTATCTGTGTATGGTAGATGCTTGAGGCCCTGGATTCTCCTGGTGAGGAACCTCTGTGGTCTCTCCAGCTGTTGCATGTGCTTTGTGAGGTGCACACAGAAAAGGGCTTTGTACTCAATAATGGGCCTTGTAAGTGAAGAATACAGGGATTTTATGACCTCCTTGTCCCTGGATGAGATATCTTTACTTATGAGGCGGGCCATGTAGAAGGCTTTCTGTACAATGAAAGCAACATAGTGGTCAAAAGTCAGGTTGCTATCAACCTGGGTACCCAAACCCCTCACGAATTATTGCACTTTAGGATGTTGTTATTGGTGTGATAATTTGTGGGGATGTCACTCTCCCCAAAGGGGATGATGATGCATTTTTTGGTATTCAGCTTGAGGCCATGTTTCTGGCACCAGTCATTTGTCTGAGTGAGACCCTCTTGGAGGATATCCACATCACTAGGGGAATTGATGACAGCACCCAGCTTGTGGTCATCTGCAAACTTGGTCAGCCATAGCCCACTGAACACACAAGATTGAACCCTGGGGTATGCCGCTTATTACGCGTCTACTGCTTGAGGTGGCTTCCCATATTTTGACTAGGAGGATTCTGTCAGTGAGCCAGTTTGCTACCCTTCTGGTAACATATGGGTTGATGCCTAGTTGACAGAGTTTATCTATTATGCCTGAGTGGGGAATAGTGTTGAAGGCTTTGGCCAGGTCAAGGTAGGCAGGTTGCACATTCTTCCTCTCATCAATGACTTTGGAGACTGCCTCAAAGAAGTCGAATAAATTTAACAGATGTGACCTCCTCTCAACAAAGCCAAACTGTGTGGGACTGAGTGTTTGGAGGTTGCCAATGTCCTTGTTAATGAGATACATGATAATCCATTCCATGGCCTTGCAGATCAGGCTAGTTAGGCTGATGGGTCTATAATTTCCTGGACTGGTGGATGCTCCATCTTTGTGTAAAGGGATGACAGTGGCTGTTCTCTACTCATCTGGGACAAAGCCAGTACTCACGCTTTGGTTGAATAGGGCGCCTAATGGTGTTGCAAGTTCCTACCTAAGTTCACGTAGGATGCAGCCTGGGATGTTATCGGGTCTCATGGAGACTGTATTTTTTGCCTTTGAGAGAGCAGTGATGACCTGTTCCCTAGATATAAGGGGAATAGGGCAGGTACTGGGGATGTCCTCATTTACTGATGGGGGGACAGAGGGGTGAAGTGTTCGCTGAATCTGTCAGCCAGCAAGTTTTGATATATCTATATGATTTGTATATGTGGTATCTTTTACCACCAGTTCTGAACAGATCTGGGTGCTTCCTTTGAGGTTGCAGACATATGTGAAGAAGGCCTTATGATTGTCTCTAGTAGATGTGGCCAATTTGGACTCAAAGTTTGCTTTGGAGGATTTCACTAGTGTTCTTTTTTGCTTGTTCAGGCTAAGGAGACATTGCTTCCAATTGGGCACCTGCTCCTTCTTGGTCTTGGACAGCAATTGTTTTCCTTTTGTTATAGAATTTATTTATTGCAAATGTCCACCAGACAGGTTTACTCTTCCTTGCAAAGGATGATTTAGTCCTGTCGGGCATTTCTGATTCCATGCATCTATATAAGTGCTTGTATAGTGCTTTGGTGTAGTTTGGATATTGGTGTCAGTTCCTACAGAGGGAGAGGGTGCTGTGAAGCTGTTTATACCATCCCTCAGGAGGCTGTAATCAGCTTTGGAGAAGTTTTTATGTCTGACCCTAGCTAGAAGAGGGTTGGGGGGGATGGTGACATCAAAAGTGACCACTTTATGGTCAGATCTTACCAGGGAGGATGATACTGTAGGGATGCTGCAGTGGTTACTCATGTTGGTTAATACCAAGTCCAAGATATTATCACCTCTTGTGGGGGTATTGACTAGCTGTTCCAGGAATTTTGCATTGACAAAATTGAGGAATATCCAGGCTTTTGTGTTCTGGCATGAGTAGTTCTTCCAATCTATGTTTGGATAGTTAAAGTTAGTTTACAATCATATCATCGCACTGACATTGTGCAAGTGTTCAGATTTCCGAATCAAAATATCAGAAACGGAAATCACAAGAATGAACAAACTAAATGTAGAATGCAGCATTTCTGAGATATCGACTTTACTGAAAATACTACACTTCCAGTCAGCAATAACAAAATGCTTTTGCAGTGGGCAAGCCCCCCTGTGCCCCCCACACCACCTGCTACTTATATATACAAACTGGAGCTCACACTACAGCGAGGAAAAGGGTATATTTCCGATCCCCACTATAGTGCGATCTACATTCAAAATGTTGAAATGCACAACAGCGAATGCACACTAGCATTCGCTGTTGTGCATTTCAACATTTTTTTTTGTTATTTCAAATTGTCGAATTGGGTAATCGGACATACGGAATTCGGATGAAGTCTTATCACCCTTTTGATTGTAAACCATTAAAGTCATCCAGAATCAAGGTAAAGGGTTGAATCTTGATAGATTCCAACAGGTCCAGATAGACAGATTGGGCATCTTGAGTCAGATTTGGGGGCTGGTAGCTAGCTATGATTTGAATAGGGGTCTTGTCAATGGTTAACTGCACTTGGAGTGTCTCCTGTGAGTCATACTGTTTGACCAGCCTGAAAGTGTGTATGTCTTTAATATGTACTGAAACTCCACCTCCTTTGGCTTTACTGCCCACAATTTGGGGTCTGAATGTATGATAGGATGAGTACCAGGTACGACTGGGGTGTTCTCCGCAGCTTTGAACCAGGTTTCTGTGACTGCACAGATGTCAGCAATTTCCAGGGTTAAGAATGCTTGCAGTGAGTGCAGTTTCATGTTTAGACTCCTGGCATTTAGAAGCATGACCTTTAATTTGTATTTTGCTGAAATTTTCATGTTGGTAATTTTAACCTCATCATTTTTCCTAAAAAAGGCACTGTGGGGGAAGAAAGAGCCTTTGCTAGAAGCCTGAAGCCCAGGTGAGACAGATGCATCATATCAAAAATTGTCTATTATATGTTTTCTTCCTAGAAATTCATCCTCCTATTTGTTATACTGTTTTGTATTTCACTGTTATTACAGACAACCTACCCTGTTATTGAATCTAATAATTAAAACAAAAAAAAGCATGGTGTTTCACTGGCACTAAAAGAGGTAAAAAGTGAAATAATAGATTCAGATGGTCAATCATGGCAGTTCATGAATTAGAGTAGAGTTGACCTGGATAATGTCACAGAATGGAGTGCTACAATGCATTTTGCATTTGTTTAGTATTAGATTTATCTTGATGTATGTATGAATGTATGTATGCATAAGTTTGTTGGATTTTGGGGGTGTAAGGTATAAGCTCACATCACGCATCAAGGTAAAGGCTGTTACGTGTGAAGATGCTCCTTACTAAGTCATGAGGGTGCCTGTGAGATAGCATATCTTCGGCTGTATTTGTGCATTTGCCCTTATGGCATTCTCCAGTGGAACATGTGCATCAGGTCAGGCCATTAGTGTCTTCTGTTCAGGATATATTACTAGAAGACTGACCATTAAATTCCTCTGTGTTTCTCTAGCTGAATGCAGTGAGTAGTACATCTGGAGCTATGGTGTGTATACTGAAAGCTGCTTTCAACATTGTAGATTTATACAAGAGCACCATCTTGATGATGGAAGGAAATTTTTAACAAAAGACAAATTGTGTTGCCGGTTGTATACTGTTCTTGGATCACTGGTGTATATGTGTGTGTGTGTGTGTGTGTGTGTGTGTGTGTGTGTGTGTGTGTGTGTGTGTGTGTGTGTGGGGGGTACTTTTACTGTGACATTTGTATACCATCTTAGCAGCAAAAGTGTCAAAGTATATAACATATTCTGTTCAGAACTGTTTTGAAATAAGTGATATATGAGTTTAACAGAGGTTTACGTGACATTGAACTGTTTTTTAAACATTTTATTAAATTAACACTTATGGCATAGGTGCGCATACATTAATAGAAAAGAAAACATACCAAATTAACATTTTTCCATTTCCATACATTATACATTACAAATATTTTCATTCTTTATAACAGCCATCATTCAGTCCAACATTGCATAATTTGCTCAGTTCCTGCTTCCTTCCTCCATCCTGAACATTATTCTGCGTGTATTATTCTACCAAATTCCATTTATTTCTATGTAATTTGGGCCTTCCCTTTTCTAAAGATCTTTCTTCCAGTTCATTTATCTCACCATATTCAGTACATTTAATACAGTTGGTTTAGATTTTGATTTCCATTTTACATTAATTCATCTTTGGCAGCCAACAGAATTAAACTTAATAAGACCTTACTATGTATAAACAATTCTGAACCTGTGTCTCAAGTCAAAAGAACTGTTTCGTTAGTTACAGCCATTTGTTTCCCAAATATTTCTGACAAAGTACTCTGTAGAGAATTTTTAAAATCTGCCAACATATTACCCACCCAAAAAACTGTTCCCAGTTATCTGTTTCTTCTCAATCATCCCCCCTCCCCACAACATTTGCTGTCTAGCTTAGAAAAATAATTTTAAGTCTGTTTGTGGTATGAAAACACCTATGCAAAAACCAAGAAAAAAAATGTCATTTTGGACTTTGTTGCATACTTGGGAGCTAGACATGTATATGTCTTTCAACTGCTCCCTTGAAAATTGTTTTTCACACCTCTTTTTCCAGTCTTTTCTAACCTCCTCTGATTAATTCTTATAGTTATGATACCACCGTTTTTATGTCCTATTTTTGATGTTAAAGACATTAGGGCAATATAGTACCTGGGGCTTCTTCATAAGATTGTTTCACTTGGGCCAACTTAAAAGTTGTATATCTTCCATGTGGTGACAGAGCTAGGGTCATTCCAGTTTACAGTAATGAGAAAACCTAGAAATGTGTGACCTCTCATTGGCTGGAACATGGGGGATGTCACTGTGGGGAGACAGAGCCTGTATGGTTCTGCAGCAGGTTTGACTGCACCGTGTGGAACTCCATTGCAGATAGGGTTTTACTACTACACAATGGAGTTCCTTCATTTTTCTTTTTAGTTTAGTCCTGATGTTGCTACTTAGCCTTGTATGGTAACAACATATCAGCAAGGAAGGGAGACTTTTGTGCTGACAAAATGTACCCTGTTTGTATTCAGTTGAAGTTCGGTAAGTTACCCTGATGGGACTAGCCTGTATGCAGGTGGTGTACTGTTTGTGACTGTGTATGATCCTAGAGGAATTACAGATGTACTGTCTGTCTACTGTTCTTACACAATGTGGTGAAACTGTATACAATAAAAGCACAAATGACAATGCAGATTGGTGTACAATGTTTGAGTTTATGAGTATCACTCAAACAAAGTAACACTTTTATACAATAAATAGATAAAGGGCAGATGGCAAACAATGTTTATGAGGTTCTGAATAGCACCTAAAGAATGCAACACATACATAAATTAAACACAAATTGCAATGAAGAAAATGCAGAAAAAGCATAGTGCAGTAAGCATAGCAAAATCAGAAGCAACAATTGTGATAGGCAAAGGACCATAGGTTATCAGTCTGCAGACTATTACAAGCTTAGTTAATAATCAGAAGTCAGAGTCAAACCCTGTATCTGTGAGGTTAGGACCTTAATCATTATGTCAACCCTCCCCTCAAAATGCAGTGCAATTTGAAATGAAAGCGATTTAGGTATGGTTTCATAGGTAAATAATAGGCAACCAGCCTGCAGACTATTACATACCTGTAGCAATAACCAGACAGTGACCAAAGGTGAGAATTAATGCGTGTACCTTGGGCCTGCAAGATAAACACCCAAACTATTAAGCCAACCACCAATATTAACAGATGTGAGGCATAGCAAATTAAGACCAAACCTAAAAATGCAGAAAGCAAGAAAGTAGTTATAACAATTTCAAAGCAAAAAGAGCACATCTACTCATATGGTGCTTAACAAAAAAAAAAAGTGGTCATAGCAAAAGGCAAAAAAATAAAATCATTTCATCATGTAATAGATGGAAAATAATTCAGACTTTTGAGTTATAACCCATCAAGCAAATGTGGGGTTGCAAAGGTGGTTGTTTACCACAAAGAGAAAGAAGGTAAACAAGAGATAAAAAGATGAGATAAATGAAAAGATTGTGAAAAAAGCAAAAGGATGCAAGATGCGTAATAGAAAGACTGTGTGCGAACTCAAAGCAAGAGCTGAGACAATGAAAAGCAAAATATGACTGTTCAAATACAGATGCAAGAATGTTCTGGAAGCTCATGGACTTAACTGTACATTCATTCCCATGGGCCAGTGTACCCAGTCTCATTACTGATGGTTAACCCATAACTCCTAGAGGCAGCAACAATACTTTTCACATTCCCTCACACAGTAATATATCTCTGATGAAAGTATTTGCAACTTTTGAAATGCAAGATGTGATTTATTTATTTATTTATTATTTATTTACATTTGTTTACTGGGAAATTCTGACTGGACACAGGCCCATTTTTAGCGGAGGTCCGGCGAGAAAATCTCCACATAAGTAAAAACAAGAAAAAAGAACAATGCAACTAAAATCAGTAGCAAGCAAGAGTGTATGAAGACTCAGTTAGATAAACTGAAGATGCAATACATATGACAAGGTAAAAATAAATTTAGAAAATGACAATGTAAGTATAAATTGATATAGAATGCTCAGAATTATAATATATAGTTAAATAAGTTGACAAAATAAAAGAAAATCACATCTGCAAACTGATGTGTCAGTTGTAGCTGAATACACTAACAAATATATAGTTGATAAACATCATATGATGATGTAAGCAAGAGGGCTAGAGGAAAAAGGGAGAAGGGGGGGTATGATAGTAAAAGGCAGGTAGAGTGGCTAAAGAAGAGGAAGGAGGGGAGGTAATAGAGGAGAAGTGAGTCTTAGGACTGGAATGACATAACCAGTGGCTTTTTAAGTGGGCTTTTAGTTTGGGTTTGAAATGTTGGGATGAGGGTAAGGTGGTAATGGGGGGGGGGGAGTATTCCATAATTTGGACATATTGTCCAGGAGAAAAGAGCTTCTCCAGCTGAGTTCTTAGCTTTGGTAATTTGGAGTAGATTTTTGTTGCTGGAGCATAGTATTCTAGTAGTATAATAGGGTTGGAAAAGGTTTTGAAGGGAAAGGATGTTTTGAGGATGGTTTACTAATTTGTGGGCAATGAAAAGTTGATTGAGTTGGAGAAGTTGCGGTTGTTTGAGCCAGTCGAGTTCCCTAAGAGAGTTACAGTGATGGCTGCGGAAGGAAGATCCAGTGGCAAATTTGGCTATTTTATTGTAGCAGGCCTGTAGCTTGTTTAGGTCAATTTGTCTAAGATTGGTAACTATAGAAGAGGAATAGAGTAAGGTTGATATGAGGTGGGAGTTGGCTGCTGAGATTCTAGCTGCTTTGCTGAGTAGTTGGTTATTTCTATACAATGAACCTAGCTTTTTGTGAACTTTTTTATGGTTAGAGAGATGTGAGTGTCAGATTTGAGCTGCTTGTCAATTTCAATGCCAAGTAGTTTAATGTGATCTTTAGGGGAGATGATGATGTTGTCACTGGCCAGAATATTGAAGTAGGAGTTAGTTAGGTTTAGTGTGCTGGTAGATGAGTAGATTTGTCTTGTTAGGGTTTAGTATAAGCTGGGCATTGGATAGTCAGTTTTCAACAGAGGAAAAGGCTTTCTGCATTAATCTGTGATGTTCAGGTAAAGTAAAGGTGAATACTAATTATGCTTTGGCTTTAGCATCCAACAGATTTTAGAATTACAAGGATGACTCTGCCATTGACTAGTGGAACACTTTATGCAAAATGTTATAATGCCATAAAAATTAGTAAATCCAAAGGAATTTAACAATATGTTGCCATAATATGTAATGTCCACTCATCCTACTTCTGGAAGTATGCTGGCAAGTCTGCTACTTAAACATAAGCTCAGAAAGAAAATTCATTGTGTAACAAGATCCAGGAATGAAAAAAAAAAAAAAAAAACAGACAAAGCCCAGCTGCATGCTTAGACAGAGAGTAAAGGCCTGACTACAACCCAGGTGACATGAATTCAAATAAAGGGGTCAGGCTCTGTAGGACCTTTAAAGAGGAAGGTGGTAAAGTTTGGCCAATGCCAACTTACCCATCCTTGGGGACAGAGTGCTAGTACACTTGGCTGCCTGCCACTAGCAAGGAGAGGCTTGCATGTGACAAAGATATATCCAGAGACCAGAAATGGAGGCTCAGAGCTCCAGAGTTGGTAATGGTAGCTCTTGCATATGTAAGGGAACAAACATGCACGGGGGTGTGGAAGACCTAATGCAGGTGCTCACATCAAACACTGGGAGATGAGCTTCAGAATAAAATGCAAAATGCTCCAAAAAGCGTGCACTCAGAATGATGTGGGATGCTAAGAAGGGAAAGGTGACATAGTTTATTTGTTTATGTATTTATTTAAATTTAATTACCTATTATCATGGTCGGTGGACTCATCAAATTACATTTTCAGCCATTGGAGATAAACAGAATTTACAGAGCAAATACTGATGTAGATACATGCATTAAATGAACATACATACACATATACATACATACAGTAAGGTTTAGGTTCCTATCACAATGGTTACAGTAACACATGATTAATAAAGTTAAGCAAACTCTTACAACATCTTAATGCAAACTCATTCATTATTGCTGTTGGAATATATACAGGAGTTTTGGAATATAATTTGCAAAGTATTGTTCTTCAGCTATCTCTTACTAGCACAGTTTTCAAAAGAAGACATTGTATACATATATCCCAACCTGGGGCTGTCATGGCCTTCTTGAAACACAGATGGTCTCAGTTTTTGAAGTAAAACTAGACCCGTAGACTGCCTGGACAGTCACACCCTCTCTCATCATCAGGAAGGTAGAATATAAGCAGGGGCACAAGCTGCTCTATGGCTGTCTGGACAATGGCTTCCTCAGGCTGGCTCTTGCTCACTGCAGGTAGGGCCTGCAATTTGTGCATACATGGGCTCATGACTTACTGGAGATGGTTGATATTCAGAAGGCACAGACAGAAAGTGACCAAGACAAAAACAGAATAGACTGAGAAAGACACTGGAAGAAATGATAATGCAAGAAGAAGAACAAAGGAACACAGAGCTGTGTAAGGTACTTACCATAATAGTATATCTTTGGGGAAGGGTAACTGAACAATAAATTATAACATTTAAGTTTACCTACCTCCTATTTTTCATGTCTGAATTAGATTGTTACAGCTGCCTTGTCTTCCTTATGGTGACTGGTTCTGGTCTCATGTTTGAGAAGGTATTAGCAAAGGTAGTACAGGACTATAATAAACTAATGTCTTTTGTCTTTTCCCGGTTAGCGGTCGCCACAGCGGAACTCCGGTCCGCTAATGATTGGCAGTGGATTTTTATGGTGCCAAGGTGCCAGCCCAATGCCCAGCCTTCAAAGAAGGCACACTCATTCATGCAGGCACCTGCATATCTTTAAACAACATTTGACCATGGGAAGGACATGTAGACTCCACACAGAAGGCCCTCCAGCCAAGAATCAAACTGGAGCATCTCTTGCTGTGAGGCGACAACGCTAACCATATGGTGATAAAATGTGATCTCCTTACTTTCATGAGCCTGTAAGCTCTAAATGGAAGCATGCATGTGGCAAGTAAATATCTAGTGTTGAGTCAAATAATGTGGATATAGACATAACTTTAACAAAAGTACAATAACAGTAAAAACAGTAGTTGGATATGAATCCCTAGGCAGAGGATAGTGTATCTATTTTGATGTTTCCTCAAAAGTTTCTTATTTTGCTAAGTGCCTTTCATAACTGTTCTATCTTCTTCAAGGATGGTTGTTGTAAATGTAAACTATACAATTTAGGTATACGCCAAAGAAGTACTTGGTTGTCCCAGACAGACAGACATTTAAAATAATTCCCTGTAACACAGCTGTATCAAAATATGTCCTACTACTTGGTTCATATCAAAGTACTAGTTGCCTTTGTGGGCCATATTAAACCTAGCCAATTTCCCTTTTGTGCTCAAAATAACCTTTCTTATTTGTTTATAGATTGGCCGTACCCATCCTATGGTCAATAATTATATATTACCCCCAATGAGAATAACTTGGATCACACCATAGATAATTTGAGGGGACCTGTGCATGGAATAAAGCATTTAGGAGATGCATTTGTCCACTAGTAATACAGGGGGGCCTTCCTGGGGTAAATTTTCTGTTTTCCATCCATAGATCTAAGTAGAACTTGAATATGGACAGGGAAGATCCTTGTTTAACATGGATAGGGAGTCTGTTCCAGAGCAGTGCTATCTTCTGTGTGATATACCAGTCCCTCCAAACCACTCTGTTGATGTTGCAGAAAAGGTTTAGATCCATGGACTCAGTATTTTGATACCATCTGACTTACTGATGTTCAGGAGGTCCATAAGTGTTGGGTAGGAGGATGCCTTGTATGCCAGACACAGGTCATGTCTTAGCAGTCTGTAGGATACAGAGTATAGTGACAGGGCTTTGGCTTTGTCCATTTAGGACATTTTGTGTGGGCTTTGTATCCTTTTAGTAAGGTAACTCTGTTGGCAATCTAGTTGTTGCATGTGTCTGATGATTGGCCCAATGAGGGTTGAGTAAAGGGGAACAATGATGCCCCTAGATCTAGACACAATCCCTTTGTTTATAAGCTACACAATATAGATGGACTTTCTTATGACAATGAACACATGTTGGTTGATAGCACGGTCACTGTCCACATAAGTTCCCAAATCTTGAACTACTGGATCAGCACTTAGGATTATACTGTCAATGTGGTTATGACTTTCCAAAGGCATTCAGTTTTAGTCCATGATTTTTGCACCAGTTATTAATTTGGGAAAAATCTTCCTACAAGATGGCTAAGTAATTTGGGGGATTCAATGACTGCTCCTAGCTTGCAGTTATTTGCAGACTTAGTCAGCCAGTGCACCTTGGTACTGGCTTTTACTTCAGAGAAACATGAGAGGCCCCAGCACTGAATGTTGACAGAGCTCCATCAGTGACTGGTCTCTGTGTGGCTGTAGCTTCCATTATTTTGATCTCCTGCATCCTATCTGTGAACCAGATTGCAATCCAATGGATAATGTATGGGGTTTAGTCCCAGTTTATTTAGATTTTCAACTATGCGAATGTGGGGGGGGGGTGTCAAAACCTTTAGTAAGGTGAAGGTATTCTGTGTGTACCATTTTATATTCATCCATTGCTTTGGTGACCTTTTCAAAAAAGTCCACCAGTTTGAGTAAGCATGACCTTGTGTTTGCTTCTTAACTCTGAAAAGGAGTTTGGTTAGGCTTAAATGGCCCTCAAGGGTAGCTAGTATAATACTGATCAGTGAGGCTGTTTTAATATCTTACAATAATTATCAAGGGAAAGGAAAAGAAATATCAGTGTTTGTTCAGTTTTTGTCTTTCCAGCTGTTATAATACTGTTTTCTCTTTTCCTAGATGATGGTGTATGAGTTTTGAGGCAGAAATGGACAGCTATTGTCACACAAACAGAAGAACTCTTTCAAGAGGCACAGGTGGAGTGTCCACTGGCGACAGAATCCAGAGCCAGCCACTGGAGCAGTGTGCAATGAGGTCACAGGTAATGATATACTGTTAGGTGTTCAATTAGGCATGTCTGAGTGGTGCGGTTTGGAAATAGTGGGGGGACAGATGAGGATGAGGTGCATCAGAGGCAGGGTAAAAGCTGGTGGTGCAGCTAAAGAATGACAGAGGTTTGTTTTTTGTTTGGTTTTGGCTGGGTAAGCATGACCTGGGGCAAGGGAGAGCAGTCTTTTTACCCCCTCACATATTGCTTTTAGTTAAAGAAAAGATCTGTAAAGGGAGTACATCAATATTTTCAATTAATTGATGGGCCTGGTGTTCAATGTTGGATGGAATCAGACACTGCAAACAGTACAGACTTTTTGAGTGGCTTTAGTGGCTTGGGGCAGAGGACGATAGGTAGACTGTGGCCAAGGGCATGGTAAAACTGGGTGTTAGGCTTCATTTATTACATAGTAGTTTGGTTGGAGACAGATACCATCTTTGGCCTTACCACATGTTAGTTTATTTTCTCATGATCCATCAGGCATAGCTTCTATGGGAAGGGAATGCCTGGTTGTGGTACGATCAGAGGTTTTGGAAGCAGAAGGTGGTGGATCGGTCACTGCCTTGGGATGTGAGACATACTGAATTTGGCTAGTCAGTATGGTAGATAGCCTTGCAGCCATTAGCAAAGGGATGTTAAATTAGTGGGGGTCAGGGGAGTATACTGGACCTTTAATGCAGGGTGTTGCTTGTGGGTGACAGGCAGGTTTTGCACACCTCTTTGAAATGCACAGCTATGTATTCAGCTGTGCAGGTGGCAGATGGGAAGGCACATTGGTTAACTTGAGTTTGCAGCAGCCAGATTGGGTGGGTTACCTTTATCATTTCTTGGATTTCAGGGTAGTCGGGGCAGGAGGAATTTTGGGGGGCAAAGAAGTGGGGTGTTCTTTTGTGGGTCAAAGGGAAGACCAGCGGTCACATTTTCATTAACATACAGGTATTGTCAGGTGTTCATGCGATTTCCTGATTCAGCAGTTGCAGTCGAATTAATAGATGGGTTTTTGGGGGCTTTTCTATTCATTCATGGGTGGAAGGGAGGAATCTGTGTTCTTTGCAGGGGAAGCAGGAGATTGTGGAATGCTTGGTGGAGAAGGAATGGTGAGTGGGTAGGTTTCTGGGGCTGTTTGATTTTCTTCCCTTTAAGAGCTTTAAGTTTTTTCCATTGGAGTTGTTTTTTTTAAGAAATTGGCAAGGAATTTAATTAGATTCACCACTGGCCTTATCAGAGGGGAAATCTGGGTATGATTTTAATTCAGGAGCCAGTTATGCATCTTTGTGTGATGCAGTGTACCATGGTTGTTTTGGCTTTGGAGAGGGATCATTGATTTGTTAATGTTAGGCTTGTTAGGCAACAGGGCTTTGAGTATTTATGATAGGGCATTGGGATGTTGATGACAGGGATCCAGTCTGGTTCAGAGAGGATGGGGTACAGCTGCATGATTTTGGTTTGGACCTCTTTACAGTACATTTAGGTTGGTTTTGGAGGGTTTGCTGAAGGTTTTGGAAGGGCTGAGGTGGAAGAGCCTGTGTCTAGCTGGTTGGCAGGGAAGAAAGATAGGTTTGTCCCTCTTCTATTCCCCCACTGGTGTTGGATGTTTAATTCAATGATTTGGGGAATGAAAGTGAGCACTGGGATGCTGCTTGGTAAGTAAAAGTAAGCAACCGGAGGTGAGGACACTGCTTATTTGGTTAGGGTGAGCGAGGTTACTCTGCCTTAGTAACTGGTTATATGGATGCTCATGCTTTGATCAGTAAATTAAAATACTGTTTAATAAAGTTATTGTTATGGTGGTTTAATAATGGTCATCAAATGTCATTTGGTGTGGTATGTTTATTGAAGGGGACTGGGACAAATGAGGTTTGAGAACAAACCAATTTGTCCAGGGACATCTTTGGGTGAAGGTGAGGTAGGAATAGTAATGTGAGTTAAGATGGTAGTGTAAGAGAGTTAGTTGTGGGGATGGAAGGGTTAAATTTGGTAACTAGGAGGTCTGGAAGGAAATGAGGTAAATGCAAGGAGGGGCTTATCTAATTTTGTGTGAGTGCAACTGGGTATGGGATCAGGATTTGGAGTGAACTTGCTACCTGCCCTCCCTCCCTGTTTTAGGAACATTGAGGATTGTGTGGTTATTTTTATAGGTTTGGTATTTAGGCAGAGAAGAGGGATAGGTTTGTTCCCCCTCTGGTGTTGGATGTTTAATTTAATGAGTTGGGGAATGAAAGTGAGCACTGGGATGCTGCTTGGTAAGTAAAAATAAGTGAGCGGAGGTGAGGACACTGCTTATTTGGTTAGGGTGAGCGAAGTTACACTGCTGTAGTAAATAGTTATATTGATATTCATGCTGTGATCAGTTAATTAAAATATTGTTCAATAAAGTTATGTTTATGCAAGTTTAATAAAGGTCATCAAATGTCATTTGGTGTGGTGTGTTTATTGAAGGGGACCGGGACAAATACCCCAGGACTCCCAGAAAGTGTCTTGCTGAGTTGGTTTGTGGCTGACAGAATTTTGTCAGGAGTGTTTGGACTTTTGTTTGTTGGTCCTGCATAATACCTTCATATCTATAAAGTGTATGATTACCTCTTCTTAAAATGTGATTGCTCTTGAAAGGATTAGAGATGGAATTTTTGGAATTTGTTATCATTCCTAGATATCTGAATTGTATAACAGTTTGATTTACATATAAGAATGGAATGCATGAATGGACCAACATAACTAATACCGCGAAGGGGATTTTATGTTTAATGGGGGTTGAGATAAGGTTATTTCATGAAGTAGTGCGGTCCAGTCATGATAAGGTACAAAAAGGCACAGTAGGAATATAGCCACAGTACAGGGATTTCACAAATACACTAGTGATCAACAAGCTGGTACATTTTACACAAACAATGGGTGCACAAGTGCTGAGAGTAACATAGCAGGCTAGCTCAGTTGGCACAAGAGAATTACAAGACAGTTAACAATAGTAGCACTTTGAAAATACAATTATGGTGAAAGCAGAAGCAACTATTTGTAGATACAGAATGACAGCTTAGCAATTTGGCACAGTTGCCATCAACAACAGCAGCTGTCAAATATGGTTATTAGTGAAAACAAGAATTACAAGTACAGTGAATCAGTAGCAGCAAGTGAACAAAATAATATCTGCAGATATGTTAAGGGCATACAAGAGGAAACTTCACTGTCTTTACATAAAGGAGCTGAGATGGATCCCCATCACAATCAGAATCACCCTCTTCATCAGCAAACACAAAGACACCAGAACATAAATGCGATGCAGTGCTCTCCACTGGAACAACACAAGCCATGCAGCCACTTGAACCCTTGTGTGTCAAATCTTTGTTTATTGCTACATGAAGTATATGGAATTGTATTGCAATAACAAACAAACAGAAGAAAGAAAAAAAAGTAAGTAAGTATATGCAACCTTTATAGAGTTCCGTGTTGCTGTAGGCATTCTTACTACTGATTATCTGCCTGTAACAGGTGTGCAATTCAATTTTTGGAGTACTTGTGTACAGGCAACCAAGGAATGGAGCACTGAATTGGGGATTACAAAATATTAATGAAATCGCTTACACACAGAACATTTATGTATCTTCTCCAGTTCCACAAAGTCAGTGATTTTGACAGCAACAAAAGCAATTCAACAATAACAAAAAGCAACATTATCAATATTAATGGCTGAAAAAGAAAATTCACCTAATGCAAATGTATGAAAACTGCCCCTATAAATCACAAAGCAGACACCTGGATTTACATAAGTACCGTTCTTTATCCAATGGAGAGGGGTCCGTCTAAATATTATTATTGACACTGAGATTGCTGCACTTTTGAGGAAGGAGACATTTTGCTCATTAAACAGACTATTGTCATGAATATAGAGGCACACACTGCATTAGTTTTATTTCTATGCATCTAGCACTACTTGAATGCAACTAAAACTCATCTGAGTTAGGCCACAATATCATATGTATCCATACCTCTCAACCTCTTAGAGCAGGAAATCTGGACTAAACCTTAAATAATGGGGGAATAAAGGCCCAAAAATAAGGACACTTTTTAAATATTGGTCTTACAAACCTAGAAAGTTGATAGAATAACAGGTTTTGCATTAGCATGAATTTTCTGAGGGGTATGAAGTCTGAATCTCAAATGTTTGTCATTATTTTCTGACTTCAATTGTCAATGAATAGCTAATGATGTGTCAGAAAACCACAGTTTTATTGAGAAACAGAACAAAAATATGAGGCAAAAATCTGGACAGTCTGTGAAAATCTGTACAGTTGAGAAGTATGCATGTATCCACATTAGAAAGTTATTTTTTATACCTTCTATCGGTTCTGCATAGGTGTACTGAATTTAAGTGAAACACCTAAACATATATGTTTGAAATGCCAACCACAAAACATCAACAACATGAACCACAATGCACTACAGTACATACGCCAAGCATTAACCTTGGTGCATGCAAAATAAAACACAAAGCAGAGTAACTAATGTTATTTTTTTGCAAGGGGATAGCCCCTCTGTACCATCCATGTGGGGTGCTGTAACCCCATACCACCTAATTATATATACTAACTCCAGGGTTGCACAATATCCCAGAAAGAGTATATTTCTAAAAACAGAGAATTGTGCAGTATCACGCACTTATCAACCATCTACTTAGCCAGCCAATCAAATTTTGTTGACTAAACAGATGTTGACCAAAGCTTGTCGACAATATTTAGTGCTCCCATACATACATATACACACACACACACATATATATATATATATATATATATATATATATATATATATATATATATATATATAGCACACACATGCTTGCGCGCACATATAGATAGATATATAGATATAAGATATAGCTATATGGATATGTGTATAGAAATCAGCATTTAGCTGTCTGTCATCATTTTTGGTAATTGCATGTCTGACTAATTAAATTTGATCAATCCCTGATTTCAAACAGCAAGACATTCAAGTACCTCTAAGTCAAGCCCAGTACATCACTAAAGTTATCATACACTACACAGAATGGTCTTAAATACCAATATGTTTAAAAAGAGATTAATTTACATATGTATAGCTTAAAAGAAACACATATATGTGAAAGTATACAATGAACTGTCAATTCTGCTGTTAATGATTTATTATTACAATTTGATTGTTTCTTTTTGCCTTAGAACAATTAAATTTTAGTGGTGCCAGTTTTGCCTGAAGACCTCATTTGAAATGTGTATATTTGTGGTTTTAATAATGATAGTTTTTATTTTTATTTATTTATTTATTTTACTTCTTTCTTCTAGGTTTGAATTCCTCTTACTCAACTTTTATGACATAGAATTATGTAACACAGGAGCAGAAAATCCAGCATTTGATGTCAGCTGATATGAGTTTGGGATCCTTCAGCCAAATCATAATATTCATATTCAATACAAACTGAAGTCCTAGGCATGGCAGGCATTTTCAGATCAGTATGATCTGCTGTCCAGTAATTTATTGCTTGCCTTTGCTAATTTGCCCCCAGTTGAAAAGTCAAATCAGTCCTTAAAAAGAAACAATTCTTGTAACTGATATATTTGTGTAATTGAGTTATTAAGACTTCACGTATCTGTGGCTTTCATTAGTTTTACCAAGGATTGCTTTCAGATAAATGACAGAGCTGCTCTTCTGCTTGGCACTGTTGGCTGAAACATGATAGTTGAGGTGGTCATTGTAGTCTCAGTGCTGTGAACAGTGGAAAAAATGTTAGAAAAGAATGGATTATTTTATGACACTTGCTTTACCTTTGAAAAGTAACATACTGAAGGTCTTTCAGTACTCTTACATTTAAACAAAAAATGTAATTCGAAATGAAGAGAAGGCATGACAGATGATAACATTTTATGTCATTTCAAAGAAAGAAAAGAACAACCATACACATGGAGGTACTGCTAATTTGAAAATAATTTAATTTGTATGCCTGAATGAAAATTAAAGCACATCAACCAAAAACACAAGTAAGCTAGCTACTAACTATAAAACAGAAGTACCTTTCCATCAGTTCAGCACATAGGCACTTGATGATTTTCCTACCCATTTGCCTTAGACATACTTTAGCCTTGGAAATCATGTCACGGCACAGGTTTGATCTTAGTTTGTGTACTCCATGGTAGATGACATTCTGACAGCATACTCAGGAAAAGCTCAAGTCTTCTGTTTTACTATCTACATGTTGTTTTTGAAATATACATTAATTTCGAGCATTATTAATTATATAATGTGTCTCCTTTCTGAATTTAGTGGTTGATGTGTACCTTCTACCTACCAGACATTTTGATCTAAAGACAAATATAGTCTCTCCCTAGATGACTCAGCCCTCAATTCTGACTGTGACTTGCTACAGGAAATCTTTTTGTGGTTATCTCACAAAATCTGTCTTATAAAAATACATAATTGTATCCATCCCCATTACGGTACCTATAAGGACTTTCTTTCTTACCAACTACAACCCTTCTCAGGGCCTAATGCATTTGCTGGTTAAACAGAATTCCCACTAACCTGTTGAGGGAAGCTACTTGCCCACAGCAACATACACCCTGACATTTTCCCTTCCCGCACTAAAATTCTAGTCATTATCTAGGGGTGACAGCAGTATCTGCAGGTGCATGTGACTGACAATAGCTCAGTGTTCTTATCACCAATATTCTGAAGGCCATATAGGCCTTCTGGTCATTTCTGCTTCACCTATAATTTCCCACAAAATTTATATTCACTTATATTATTTCCAAAAAAATTCCTTGTACTGTGGCAGGGAAAATAATTCCTATCCAGAAGAGGTCAAGTCAGTGGCATAGAGGGAAAATATCCTATGTCCTCGATAGACAAAGTCTGGGTTTGATTAGTGGCCTGGGCACTGACAGAGCTAGCCAGGATAAGAAGGGAGTGAGTGGCATTATGCCAGCTCCCCTGTAGGAAGGGAGGTGGCTAAATTCTAATTTAGGAGTGCCTTTTAAATCCCAGTTATTGCCAGTTGTGAAATTACACCAGAACTACCACTTACTACTCTGTCCGACCTACACAATGCAAGATCTCTACTCCTTGATAACTACCCACGCCCCATGGACAAACTGAACTTGTGAATGGGGTAGGGTTGCAAGGCTTGGCTTATAGTCAAAGTCTGCAACCAGACAAGGTCCCTTGTCTCAGTGGAGTAAGTAGCTATGGCTGGCTACACGAAATAATCTTTTATCACTATTTTTACTCTACTCCCTGTCTTAAGTTAACATTATATGGAATGCAGTATGTGGGGGCCTACCCCATTCTTTTATGTTATCCAGCCCTTTCACACTGCATGTATCAGTCTGCCACTGAGCAAGAGCATGTCTTGCAACTTATACACAGTAGCATAGCTAAGGTGAGGTGAGAGGGGCAATTGCCTCATGTTCAAAGTGTTGTGGGCACGATCAGTTGATCCTGATCTTTCTTTAATGCAATACTGGCTTTTAAAAGCCGGTATTGCATTTGAGATCAAACCTGAGCACTCTAACACTCAGTGTGTGGTCTTAACTGCAGCAACTGCTTGGTACATTGTAGCAATCAGTTTGCTACAGTTTAAGAGTAAAAAAACAATGTTTTGTTTTTTTTTTTTTTAACTAAAAACCTCATCTCTGTAGTGCTCCCTGCAGGCAGAATATGAACTTATTTTCTTGTTAAACTTAAACACGAGTACCTTAGCACTCCATGCAGACAGGGTTTAAACTGTAGCAACTATTTGATACACTTGTAGCAAGCAGTTCAGTACAGTTTAAAAAGAAGAAATTCTTTTAACTAAACATGAGCACTCTAGCTCTCTGTGTAGGCAGGGTATAAACTGCAGCAACTGTTTGCTAAATTTGTAGCAAACAAGTGAAGAGTTTACTACAATTTAAAAGAGGAAATTATTATTTTTTAATATAATATGTTAAGGATGTTTTGGGGCAGAACACAGAAACAGGACATGAATGGCTGGAGCAGGAGGGAGGAGGGGCATGTTGTATATCTGGTCACCTGGTTAGTGTGCCAGAAGGAATGCCATTTTTTTTCTCTCTTGTGGTGGTGGGGGTGGGGTGTAGATCTATCTATTATTTTTTTTTTTTTTGCACTTCACTTGAAGAGCTGAGGAGGTGTTGCTGGTTCATAGTACTAGCCTAGGGCACTGGCTGAACTATGCTTTTGCTTATACATGCCCTGAAAAGCCTACACTTTTGAAAGCAGAAAAAAACAGTTGTCATGATATTTCCTCCCCTTCCAAACAGTGCTGTCCAAACACTGCTGCCACACCACCATTCATATTACTGGCTGTTTTTTAATGTCTTGAGTATACCAGTCTTTTATGGATATGGGGCTTTCCTTATAACAACAGAATAGTAAACTTCTAGACAATCAAACTATTTCTGCAGCTAAGTCCTGAGGGTTCCTACTTCCGACCCTACTCTCACTCCCTTTTGCCCTTTGTTTCTAACTGCAATGGGCATTACCTTATACTATTACTTATGCTTCCACAAGTGATAGTCAGCCTTTACAGAAGCACATTCTGTTTTGTACCGGCAATAACTGAAGCATAGACTCTTGTGTCTCCTCGTTTCTGACAACATTCTGTGATTTCCGTACCCTGACTCCTACCCCCAATGATATTCGTTTCTCTTTGCATAGCAAACCCAGTTACTTGGCAATGTTTTCTTGTCACATTACTTTAACCAGTGACTCTTGCAGAATATTTAAGGTATTTTTTAACCTTTTAGTTACAGTCTCATGCTTTTGACTCCAGCATCAAATAGATGGTTATCTTGAATTTAACCTTTAAGCAGTCATTACTTTCATAATACAAGTCCTCTAAAACTGGTTAAAGCATCCTGACAAAGGTTACATGAAGTCACTGTATATAGACAGTGCCCTGTCTCTTATGCACACAGGCAATATTATTTCCCTTGTCATAGGTTCATAGGTTCATACTAGGCTATCTGCCCTAGGGCATTTATAAGCCTAGCCAGAGTGTGTTTGGCTTTCGCCACCCTTAACAGATACCCAGGGTAAACGTACGATCTCCCATCCACTCATCAAGATTCCTCTTGAAGAGAGTCAATGAGGGACTCTGCCTAACCTGGACTGGGATTTTATTCCAGAGTGAAGGGAGCCTCTGGATTATGAATCTGTCCCTCCAGCATGTCCTATTTATTTCAGTGCTGAGGTTCAAGTCTCTTGAGCGCATAGCTCGATGGGATTTTCTGAGGTGCAGCATGTGCATTAATTTCAGGTTGGACATGGCTTTATACGTCAGGCACACATCGCCTCTAAGCAGGCAGTATGCCACTGAGTACAGCTGGAGTTTCTTTAACTGGGCAGCATATGGCATCTGTTTGAGCCCTTTGATCCTCTTGGTGAGGTACTTTTGGGGTCTTTCCAGTTGCTGCAGGTGTCTGGTAAGGTACATCCCAAAAGGGGCATTGTACTCAATTATGGGCTTGATGAGGGATGAGTAAAGAGGCACGATGACCTCCCCTAATCTAGATGTGAATTCCTTCATGATTAGGTGGGCTATATAAAATGTTTTTCTAACCACTTTGGCCACATGGTTGTCAAATGAGAGATTGCTATCAACTTGGGTCCCCAGGTCCCTAATTACTTCTTCTGTACTTAATGGATTACCACCTAAGTGGTAATTTGTGGGCACTTTGTTTTTGCCAAAGGGGATGACTATACACTTTTTGGCGTTTAGCTTGAGGCCATGGCTCTGGCACCAGTTGTCTGTTTCTATGAGGCCCTTTTGGAGGATGCTTGTGTAAGCTGGAGAGTCGATTATGGCACCCAGTTTGCAGTCATATGCGAACTTGATCAGCCACAGTCCTTCTGTGTTGGCCTGTACCTCCGAGAAATATATACCGAACAAGAGTGGTCCCAGGACTGAGCCTTGTGGGATGCCACTTGTAACTGGTTTGGAGTCTGGCATGGCTGCAGCAATTCTAACCATGTGGGTTCTGTCCTTGAGCCAGTTTGCAACCCATCTAGTGACGTAGGGGTTTATATTTAAGCTGGTGAGCTTATCTATAATGCCCAAGTGGGGTATTGTATTGAAGACTTTTGCGAGGTCCAGGTAGGCTGTGTGGACCACCTTCCCCTCATCAATGGCCTTGGTGACTGTTTCAAAGAAATCGACCAGGTTTAAGAGGTAGGATCTTGCCTTAACAAAGCCGAACTGGGTAGGATCCAGTGTCTGTAGGTCCCCAATATCTTTATTTATGAGGTCCATGATGATCCTTTCCATAGCTTTGCAGACCAAGCTAGTCAGGCTTATGGGGCGATAGTTTCCAGGATCCATTGAGGCACCACCTTTGTGGAGAGGGACCACTGTTGCTGTATGCCACTCTTTGGGTACATATCCTGTAGTAAGGCTGAGATTGAACAGTAGTTTTATGTTTGGGTTTAGCTCTTCTTGGAGTTCATGTAGGATGCAGCCTGGGACACCATCAGGTCCCATTGATGCTGTCTGTTTTGCTTTGGAGAGGGCGGCTCTTACCTGAGCATCTGAGATGTCATGGGGGCAGCACTCTGCTGGGATAGATATTTGCCCTTTTGGTGTGGAGGGGAGGGGAGTTTGCGCTGAACCTGTCAGCTAGGATGTTGGCAATGTCTGTGGGTTCTGTATATTTTTTGTCATTTTGGACTAATTCTGAGCATATCTGGGAATTCCCACCCAGGTTCCTAACACAACTAAAGAAAGCCTTGTGATTATCCTTAGTGTCCTGTGCAATTTTTCTCTCAAAGCTGGCCTTAGACGATTTTATGAGTGCCCGTAGTTTTTTGCTAATACTGATCAGAGATGCCTTCCCTTTTTGGAATTTTGCTCTATCATGTAGTAGCTTCTTCCTTCTATTGTATAGTTTGTTTATGGCTGGGGTCCACCAGACAGGACGTCTGCCATTGGAGGATTGGGTCTTGGTTTTATTTGGGATTGCATGATCCATGCATTCCTGAAGGTGTTCATAGAATGCGTTTATAAAGGATTCTGCGGTCTGGGCCATATTTTCCACAGGCCCGGGGGCTTTGAAGGATTCCACCTCAGTTTTGAGTGTGAAAATTGCTTTAAAGAAGTTTTTCACTGTGGTTTTCTGGTCAGGGGGTGGGGTCAGGATGTGAATATCCAGTGAGATTAGTTTATGGTCTGATCTTACCAGTGAGGGATACACTTCTGGTCTGGAGCATAGAGTCCCCATGTTGGTGATGATCAGGTCCAGTATGTTTTCTCCTCTTGTGGGAGTGGTAACAAGTTGTTCCATAGCATTTGAGTTTATAAATTCTAGGAACCTTTGGGCTAGGGTGTTGGAGCTAGAGTAATGTTCCCAGTCTATGTTTGGGTAGTTGAAGTCACCCAATATAATGGTGTTTGGAGAGACCTTCATATTTTCCAGTGTTCTCAGGAAGGCTGAGTGGGGTTCCTGGGTTTGGGAGGATAGTCTGTAGTAGGCTATAAACTGGAAGGCAGTTTTACCCACTGTTAGTTGCACATGGATAGTCTCTGATGCTTTGTGCTGTGCCACCAACCTGGAGGTGTGGGTATCTTTGACGAATATTGATACTCCCCCTTCTTTTGTGGTTCGGTCCAAGTTTTGGGGCCGAAAAGCATGGTATGAGGTATAACCTGGTAGTGCTGGGGTGCTCTCGGGAGCCTTGAACCAGGTTTCTGTTACTGCACAGATATCGATGTTTTCCATGATAAGGAGAGTTTCGAGTGTGTGCATCTTGAGGTTTAGACTTCAGGCGTTAAGTAGCATTACTCTTAGTTTCTTATCCCTTGTGATACCTATGGAGGTGGGTTTGTCTTTTGAGCCTTGCCTAAAAAAGGCACTATGGGAGTAGCAAGAGCCTTTGCCAATATCCAAAAGCCCAGGGGTGACAGGTGCAAGCCATCCCTAGTGAAGCATCATGGCTTGTCGAGCATGTCATCCCAGGCTGACAGGCATTGGATCCCCTTTGAATGACACCAGTACTTAAGCCAGTTGTTGAAATTGATCATCTTGTCTTCATATTGTGGCATCATTCTTGGTGAGGGTAAGATGCTACTCAAGGTCAGGGTCATACCAGCCTGGGCTACATTCTCAGAGAGCTCCTCTATGCCTCTTTTCATGTAGTCCAAGGAGGTACGTCTCAGGTCATTCACACCAGCATGGACAATGACTGAGTCATATTTGTACTTGCCTTGAAGTGACCTGAGTGCTTGTGTTGCGTAGCGGATCCTAGCGCCCGACAGGCAGCTCACTGTGATCTTCTCCTTGTTCAGCCTGGGGAGCAGGACGTCAGTGTGCCTGATGATAGAGTCACCTATTACAAGTGTATCAGGTGTGTTGTTTAACCTTAAGGGCTGTGATTGTTCGGCGCACTGGCATTGTGAGCTATGTGTTGCACGTGTTTTGTTTTGGGATAGAGGTTGCTTGGGTGTCTGCTTTGGAGGTTTCTGCTGCTTAGGCAGATTTTTGTTTAGAGCCTCCGAGTATGTTTTTGTGTGTTTATGTGTTTGGTTTGCTGTCGTGGTAGGTCTATGTGAGACTGGAATTGTAGTGAGTGTGGTTTCCTTCTCCTCCTGACTGGTTACGCCAGTACTGAGTTGAGAGAGCTTAGCCTCCAGTTTGTATATGGTTGCATCTCTCACATGTGTTGGAATTTGTTGGGAGGAGGAGAGAGTTGTCTGTGTACATGAGGCAGTTGTAACATTGCCTCAAGATTCCCAGATTCACCAGCAGGACCGGAGAGGAGATTGACAACTGACCTTTGGACATGCTAGAATAGTATTGGGAATTCCTTTATAATTGAAAAAAAGGGCCAATGGGGAACAAGGTACTCATGGGGAGTTTGTGAGGGTGTAGTGCTTTTAATTTTTTAGTGCTGACTTATATAATTGCTTTAGTGAGCAAGTGCCAGGTAACTTAAATGCAATGTGTTACAGGTAACTTAAATGCAAAAACAACAAACAGTAACTTTCTTTCAAGTGAAACAAGGAAATAAGTATAGTAAGCAATGCAGATATCACTAGGGATCCACAAAAGCGCTGAAAAGCCACGTTTTAGGTTGAATTAGCATTTCAGGGAAATAACAAGCAAACAAACAACAAGCATACAAACAAAGCTAGATTCAGCAGGCCTGGATCTAGTTTATGCTACAGCAAACAAGGTGTACCAGTTTCAGTAAGAAACAGTTCAAATATGCAGGCACTATAAGCCTTTAACCAGAAATTCCCAGATCAGAAGGGCAGAGTCCAGCCTCTCCTCCCACAAGAGTGCAGACCACGAACCTTCTTAATGTAAAATAACTGGCCTAAAGCCCAAGTGCTTAAACCAGAACTAATACACTTTTAGAATAACAGACACTGAGCCCTCAATCAGCAGTTCCCAACTTAGAAGGATGTAAGCTACCTGTCCTGCCACCACAGTGCAGGCCACAAACCTTCCTAATGTAAAACAATTGGTCTGAAGCCCAAGTGCTTAATCCAAAAGACTTAGAATGATAGCTACACTTTAATCAAGTTACTACCAAGCAGTCATAAATACAATTGAATACTTTAAAGAATGCCTGGATTAGTGCTCAAGTTATGCAAACAAAGCTAGATTCAGCAGGCCTGGATCTAGTCTATGCTACAGCAAACAAGGTGTACCAATTTCAGGAAAGAAGCAGTTCAAATATGCAGGCACTATAAGTCTTTAACCAGAAATTCCCAGCTCAGATGGGCAGAGTCCAGCCTCTCCTCCCACAAGAGTGCAGACCACGAGCCTTCTTAATGTAAAATAACTGGCCTGAAGCCCAAGTGCTTAAACCAGAATGAATACACTTTTAGAATTACAGACACTGAGCCCTCAATCAGCAGTTCCCAACTTAGAAGGATGTAAGCTACCTGTTCTGCCACTACAGTGCAGATCACAAACCTTCTTAATGTAAAACAACTGGTCTGAAGCCCAAGTGCTTAAACTAAAAGGCTTAGAATGAGTTACACCAAGCAGTAATAAATACAACCGAGTACTTTTAAGATGACGCAAAAGCAAAATAAAGTAGGAAGAAGCACAAATACAGTAAAAGCAGATACATTTTTTTTTTTTTTTTGAGTGAGCAAATGAGATGGGCCCAGGTGTTACAGGACAGAAACAAGTGCAAATGCAGGCTTTCAAATTAGAAAGCTGAGAGAGATGGAAGACTGCCCAAACAGCCAATAACTACAAATTCTGGGCCAGAACCACTCCCTATGTGGTAGACAGATTACCTAATGCTTACCACTCCCACTGATAAACTAGAAGGCTTCCCTCCAACACAGAAAGGCTTGGGGGACTCAGAAGCTTACAAACAGTCCTGGATACAGCAAATCTGTATCTGGAACACTAATTACAAGAAAGGTAGGAAACAGGCTTACAATTTTTTTTTCAGAAAAGTAGAAAAAACAGTAGTAAAAAACAATTCACATGCAGTGCAAGCTGGCACACTTGAGTATGTAGCAGTATTAGTCCACACCCAGTTTGAAAAAATGTAATTAAATTAAAAAGGACTAAAAGCAAGTGCAGAAAGGGTTTATTAGGTAGAATGCGTTAAATAGATGGGACTGGGGGAGTGCCCTAGATCAAATCTACAGTGGGGCGGGCACTGCAAAAGCCACCAAATTTAAACTACAACCAAGAACAGGGAGGGGGGATGGGGAAGACAGTTTCAACAGAGATGTGAGGAATCACAGTGCAAATTTTAAAACCAAAAAAATATATACTGATCTCTGTATATTTGCAGAACAGTAAGACAACAGATATCTAAGCAACAATTTAGCTCTATAATACAGAATAATACAGAAAAATATACTCAGCTCTATATATTTGCAGATAGTCTTGTAAGGCTGTCTCCCAGTACACAGGTTCCAATTTCATGTATTCCCCTCTCTTGTTAGAGCTCTGCTCCCTAACCATTATCTCCTCTCTTGCAGAGTCTGCACATAAACATTTTCTCCTCTCTTGTCAGAGCTCTGCACATAAATACCTCCTGTCCTGCTAGGGCTCTGAACAGGCCCTTCCTTCATTCTCATCAGAGCCCTGCTTATCTCCTCTCTATTCAGAGTTCTGCTCAGTCAGTATCACTTTCCTCATCAGGGCTCTGCACACAAGCAGTATCAATTGTCTTTCCATGGACATATACCTGTGGAAATGCCATGCAGAATTTGAATGGTTTCCCTTACTATACTATACTCTTAGATGCAATATAATATCATCCTAGATAATGTAGAAAACCCCCCTGAAGATCGAATATTTTCTCTCTGATTACTGCTCCTGAATGTTCTGTCACTCCTGCAAAGGACCATTTCCCCCCGAATCACTGTCACATAACGAGTTTAGCAGTTGTCTGCAGAAAAAAAATGCCTTGTCATAGTCTGAAATGGCCCAGTCTCCCTGGAGGCATGAGTTTGTTCATTGTGGGTGGGGACTCACACAGGATTATGCGTTGTGTTGTGTACTTGGATCATTGAATATTTAGTACTACCTGGATGTGTGACCAGGTTAAATAAAGTAAAACATTATTCAAGCAATATATGTTTATGAATACAAGCAGTAATACAAAAATAATTTACTAAACACATTTCTGATGGTAGGTTTTACCTTTGTAGAATGATGGTTTTGTCAGCATATGTTTAGTCGGCAGAATTTGGTTGACTAAACAGGTGTTTCACAGGTGTTGATAGATCTGCAAGACAGGATGATTCTCAGTTTTGGTGAATGTGCCTTTTCCCTGAGAATTGTGCATTCTCACAGTTAATATATATAATTAATAGAAGGTGTGGGAGCTGGAAGGTGCAGGGCTGCATGCATCACTGTTGTTGCTTGGAGCATGTGTAATAGCATGCAGATGTTTGTAGTGATGAAAGTTTTGTTGGGCCATTCAGTAAGTGCAAATAGATCCATATGTATGCATACACACATAAACACATATATGCACCTTAAAGGTATCATATACAATGAGTCATAAAAGTGTGATAAGATGCATACCTGTGTGTAGGTTTATTTGTTCCAGATTACTACTACACTTAAACAATCAGAGGACATACTGTGATAGCTTTTACTAGACTAACCACCATGACCTTTTTTATTTCATGGGTAAATACTAGAGTGAGTGCAGCATTTTCACATAAACTGTCTAGCTGTAAAAGACATTTCTGTCATAAACATTTTTTTATTGTTTCCTCTTTGTCAACAGAGAGAAACACCTTTCTGTGATTCCCCACTGTTTTTGATAGTCCGTTAATTTGTGAACCTGTCCATACCAGATTTATTAGCACATAAGGGCATTCTTTTTGTGCTGAAAATATCACAATCTCTGTATAAGTAATTAAAAAAATAGAGGACAAAAGCAGTTTTTATAAGAAAAACCCTTATACTACAACATAAGCAAACTGCAAAGACCATTGAAGACTCGTATGTTCCAGAACAGGATGGTAAATCTTTGTGTAAGTTTGTTCTCTGAAAGATAACTCAATATTCTAACATAAAGCAGAAAATGATGAATGATTACTCATTATGTCTCAAATGACACTGTGTTTATTCTAGGAAAATGAGGGTTCATCTGGCCATCCTCATAGACTTACAGGATATCTGCAAAGTTTAGTATAGAGAAAATTAACTTACACTTTGACACAGTCATCTAGTTATTGTAGATCTTCAAAAGCTGAATGGAATACAATTTAGAAGATGTTATAATAATACATTCCATTTGATGTAAATGGTTATTGGTATTCACTTTTGCTTATAATTTCTATGCTCGTTCCTTGTTCATGTCTTGTTTATATACGTATGACAGTGTGAACACTTTATCTTCACATTAGAGAAAGTTGACAACAGAAAAGATGCATTTGGAGCATGTAAAAATTGACATAACACAGGGGTCAGTAATATAATATTGCAACATACTGAGGAAGTCTTGACAGCCAAGGTAGCATTCATTACCATGTTGTTTGCAGATGAGCAGCAGTTGTTTGCAAACAGCATGGCTAAACCTATATGCAAATACACTAAGTGATTTGCGATGACTATGGCAATGCGAAAGCCTCTGTGACAAAACACCTCATTTCTAAAATGGTTTAAAATGGGAAAAATAATGGTTTAGTTATGTTGGAGTTAATGCATTACAACCCAGAAAAAAATGGAGGCAAGGATAAATCCAGTTATGGTAACAAAAGAAAATTGTCTAATTATACATAAAAGCCACAAGCAGGAATTATAGGAAGCTAGACCCACTTCATAAGAAGCTTTATTCAACAAGTGCATTTGTACCAAACATATTGCTTTATCAAGGCTTAAAAACTACATTAAAGTGTAAAATTTCAATTGAATCTGAATTTTTTCTGAAGATGTGGACAGCTATGACAAGCATTGCTTGTTGAATATTTAGAATGACTTTTACAAAAATATAAAGGAGCTTCATATATTGCCTATAGGAGTGTCCTTATATGGACACTCTGTTTCTTTGAAAGGGGAAGATAGGTAAGTTGGAAAATAAGGAGGCATAACAACAGGGACACATCAAGAGGATTATGCTTGAGGAGGTGGGAAAGGAGGGTTGTTATATTTTGGGGGGGAGATAGAGCCTCCTTATTTTTTCAAATTTTTTTATATAAGAGGAAGTTTGGGAATGAACTAAGGTAGAAGGTATAAGAGAGAGAGAGAGAGGATTAGGGAATGAAAGAAGTGAAAGCTAGGCCCACCCCAGTCTGCAGAACCTCAAATGTTTCCACTGCCTGATAGTTGTGCAGTGGAAGACCCCAGTCTTGAGGGGTGGGGTGGCTTGGTGGTCAGAGCCAAATGAGGCAGCGAGTCTTACACCCGCTGAAGAAGGTCCTGCATGGGCTGAAGGTGCCTCTCCACTGCCATCTCAACCACATTCTCTTACCAAGTCCTGAAGCTCATGAGTTTTGTGGCTTACCAGGCTGTACTCCTCTGCCTACAGGACGAGAGACTTGTGAGTATATCCTGGGGTGGGCAGAGGTTGAGCAACCCCAGACCTGAGAGGAACATGATTGGGCTGCTCCTGAGATCTCTGGACCTGTGGAAAAATGAACTTAAATGGAACAGAAAGGATAAAAATGTAAAGTAATGGATAACTAAAATTAAAAATTGAATAATGGGAGTACAAAGACACATATACACTCCGGAAAATCCTTTAAAACTAAACTAAAGGCCTACCTACTAATCTGCCAGTTCTGTAGATGTCATGCTCCTGGATAACCTCCAGACCCTTACTATTACCACTTTCTTATGTAAATGGCCATAATACAGCTACTTCTTCACAATCTCTAACTATCTGACTACCATCTATCCCTATCCACTACTATCTCTATCTCACTTTTACCTGGACCTCTTCAATACTCCTTCATAATTTGCAGCCATTGTACTATAATTACTTTAAAGCCTCCTACTCAATATCTATTTACTGCTGATTCCATTTGAAAGTAACTAGACTCTTACAAGCTTGATATTAGCTAATATTTTACTCTAGTTCTGTTTTATCTGTCATATTTTCATTAACTGTCATATTACTTTTCTATGTATGGTCATTTACTATTCTATGTATGTACATTTACGATTCTATGCATATAAATTTTATTTTTTGATTAGCTGTCATATCATTACTAGTTTATCTTTTTATATATGTACATTTATTATGTAAATCTTGTATAACTGCCTTCTACTCATTCTTAAAATGGAGCATTTCTCCCCAGGCCTCTGCTGAAAAATGTGACTTGTGTCCAGTCGGACTTTTCCAGTAAACAAAAGTAATAATTAAATAAATAAAATGGAGACAATAAATTCACTCATAACTTTGTGTTACATAATTCTATGTTTTATTGGCAGTTCTTACTTAGCATCTAATAACGAGATGTAAGTTACAAAATGGTACTACATTTTTACACAGAGAAAATGCTGTGCAAAATGTTACTGATAAGCATCTAATAAGCAAGGGTAACATATGAAGTAGTAATGCATTTTACACTGAGAACATATTCTGCAATATGGTAGTGATAAGCATCAAATAAGCAGGTGTAATATATGAAATGGTAATACTTACACTAAGAGAATGTTCTGCAATATGCTACAGAAATGAATTGTGCTGGAAAGGTCATTTGTAGCACAGTATTTCTACAATTATGATTTCCTTATTACTTATATAAAATGACTACTTAAAAAAAAGACAATTTTCAGTTTATTTTCAACAGAATGCTTTGCTTTGTACATATTGATTTCAAAAGCATGATTAATGTTTGTGTACTCATGAGCACCCTCGGTTAACCTTTCTCTCTTTATTTGGGCCTGACTTTGATTATAATTTATCTCCTCTTCAACTACAGAAAGAAGAACAAAAGGGAAGCATGGTTATTTAGCTATCATGTATGCATATGCACATCTGTCAGATCTGCTTACATTTTATAAAGAGCATAGTGTGCATTTAAACGCTAGATGTGGATTCCTGAAAGAGAATTGATTTCTATTTATTCATTGACAGTTTTTTACTTCATATTACTATTTTTTCTGACATTATGTACTACAAGTAAAAGCAGATGGATTACATTACTTCTTCTGATTTGTTAAATTTGTTCTGACTCCAGATTTTCTGGATGGGAATCATGGGATCATAGGAAGTTACTAGGCTAATAGCCCTAGGGTCCTTACAAGTTTAGCCAAGTTCTTACCCTTATTTCCACGATCAGCACATATTGCCCCTGTCCAAGAGGGACACAGATAGAACCCCCAGGATGAATTTACGGTCACCCATCCAATAATCCAGACTGCATTTGAAGAGAGCCAAAGAGGTGCTCTGTTTGACATGAAGTGGGAGTCTGTTCTAAAGGTGTGGTAAACTCTGAGAGACAAATCTGTCCCTCCAGCGGATTTTATTAATGTCACATACCAGGTTAAGGTCTTTAGAGTGGGTAACCTGTGTACCACTTGACTTACAGATATGCAGCATTTCCAATAAAGCAGGGTCATTGATTGCCTTGTATGCAAGGCAGACATCAACTCTGAGTAGACTATATGAAACAGAATAAAGTGGCATTGATTTCAGATGATCCCCATAGGACATATGTTGAAGACCTTGAATTTTCCTTGTGATGAATCTTTGTGGTTTTTCTAATTGCTGCAGGTTCTTGTAAAGGTACATACCAAAATAGGCATTGTACTCAATTATTGGTCCGATGAGGGAAGCATACAGGGAGGTTATAACTTCTTTTTTCTGGAGGCAATGCCCTTATTTATGAGATGAGCAATATAGAAGCCCTTCTTACCACTGTGGAGACATGGTGGTCAAAGTGAAGGTTGCTGTCAATCTGTGTGCCTAGGTCCCTCACCAATGAGTGCATACTTAAGGTGTTACTATTGATGTGGTAGTTAGCAGGAACAATGCTTTTACTGAAATAAATGATAATACATCTTTTTTGCATTGAGTTTAAGGTCATGACTTTGACACCAATTGTTTGTTTGTGTAAGACCCTCTTGTAGGATGCTGAAATCATTTTGAGATTCTATGACTGCTCCCAGTTTGCAGTCATCAGCAAACTTTGTCAGCCACAGACCTTTATTTTTTGCTTGTACTTTGGAGAAATAGATTCCAAACAATGGAGATCCCAGGACTAATCCCTGTGGAACACCACTGGTTACAGGTCTGCTGTTGGAGGTGTATTCTCCTATTTTGACTATATGAGTTCTACCAGTGAGCCAGTTAGTGACCTATCTAATAATATAAGGGTTGATGCCTATTTGAGTGAGTTTGTCAATGATGCCTGATTGGGGATAGTGCCAAATGCCTTGGCTAAGTCCAGGTTGGCTGTATGCACAGATTTCCTTTCATCCAGGGCCTTGGCAACTGTCACAAAGAAGTCACCCAGATTTAACAGGCAGGATCTTTACTTTGACAAATCCAAAATGAATAGAGTCAACTGTTTGGAGATTACCTATATCTCTGCTGACAAGGTTCATTATGATTTGCTCCATGGCCTTGGTAAGGTTAGTCAGGCTAATAGGTGTATAGTTCCTGGGGTCAGTGGAAGCACCACCTTTGTGCAAGGGAATAATAGTGTATGTTCTCCATTCAGCTGTTGTGAAACTGGTGCTTAGACTATGATTAAAAAGACTACCCAATGGTGTTGCTAATTCATTTTGGAGCCCACGTAGGATGCAGCCTGGGATGTTATCAAGTCCCACAGATGCTGTGTGTTTTTGGCCCTAGAGAGGGCATTTTAGACCTGCTCTTTAGAGATACAAGGTAGGGGACAGGTGGTAGGGATGTCATGGGGTACTTGTAGCAGGAACAGGGGAATGAAATTTTTACAGAACCTGTCGGCCAACAGGTTAGCTATGTCCACTGGTTCAGTATAATTGGTATCATTAACTACTTGTTCGGCACAAATCTGGGCCTTTCCTTCTAGGTTATGGATGTAAACGTAGAATGCCCTGTGTTTGTCCTTTGTTGGGAAGCTAATTTGGACTCGTGGTTTGCTTTGGAGGACATCACAGAAAGTCTTATTTTCTTGTTACAGATGAGGAGGGACTGTTTCCAGTTTAGGAGGGGTCTCTCCTTCTTACTCTTAGACAGCAATTTCTTCCTCTTAATGTAAAGCTTGTTAAGGGCAGTTGTCCACCAGGCTGGTTTGCACTTCATTGAGGAGCTTGTTTTGGCCCTATCAGGTATGGCCTAGTCAATGCAGGCATACAGGTGTTCGTATAAAGCACTGGTGTAGAGCTTGTCATATTTGCTGGTTCCATCTGAGGGAGGAGGTACAGTGAAGCTATTTATACCATCTTGTAAAAGGTTATAATCTGCTCTAGAAATGTTTTTTAGATTAGTTTCTGCTAGGGTGGGGTTAGGTGTGATAGTTACTTCGAATGAGACTGATTTGTGGTCAGATCTCACCAGGGAGGACCTCACAGTGGGGGTGCTACAGTGGTCACCCATATTGGTGAACACCAGATCCAGGATGATGGTACTTCTTGTGGGAGTGTCAATCAGTTGGTATAGGGCATTGGAGTTAATGAGGTTGGGGCACCTTTGGCAAATGACTTTGAGCACGAATAATTTATCCAGTCAATGGATGGGTAGTTAAAGTCGCCCAAAACCATGTTCTTTGGATATAGCTTGATAGACTCAAGTAGATCCAAATAGGCAGAGTGGGTATCTTGATTCATGGAGTGGGTCCTGTAGCTGGCAATGACTTGAATAGGTATCCTACCAACAGTTAATTGTACCTGAAGTGTCTCCAGGGAGTCATACTGTGTAATCAGTCTGGAGGTGTATTTATCTTTAATGATAAAGAGCAGGTTGTAAATGCCCACTCTAAGGCCAAAAACACAGCATCTATAGGACCTGATAACATCCCAGGCTGTGTCCTACATGGGCTCCAACATGAATTAGCAACACTGTTGGGTACTCTTTTCAGTCATAGTCTAACCACTGGCTTTGTACCAGCTGAATGGAAAACAGCCACCGATATTCCCTTGCACAAAGATGGTGCATCCACTGTCCCCAGTAACTATACACCTATTAGTCTGACTAGCCTTATCTGTAAGGCCATGGAGTGAATCATCATGGACCTTATCAACAAAGATATTGGTAATTTTTAAACACTTGACCCTACTCAGTATGGATTTGTCAAAGGGAGACTGTATTTATTTATTTGCAGTTTGTTAACTGGGAAAGTCCATTGGGCCAAAATGAGCCTATTTTCAATGAAGACCCAGGAAGAAAACTCCATATACAATTATTACGAAGCTAATATCAACAAAAGTTAACAAGTACAAGTATCTTGCCTGTTAAACATGGTGGACTTCTTTGAGACAGTCACCAAGGCCCTGGATGAAGGGAAATCTGTGCTACAGCCTACCTAGACTTAGCCAAGGCATTTGACACTATTCCCCACTCAGGCATCATTAACAAACTAACTCCAACAAGGCATCAACCCTTATATCATTAGATGGGTTGCTAACTGGTTCACTGATAGAACTCATATAGTCTAAATATGGGAATCCCCCTCTAATAGCAGACCTGCAACCAGTCCTGTTTCACAGGGATCAGTCCTGGGACGTCTACTGTTTGGAATCTATTTCTTTGAAGTACAAGCAAAAACTAAAGGTCTGTGGCTGACAAAGTTTGCTGATGACTGCAAACTGGAAGAAGTCATAGAATCTCAAAATGATATCAACATCCTACAAGAGGGTCTTACACAAACAAATGATTTGTGCCAACGTCATGGGCTTAAACTCAATGCAAAAAAAATCTTCATTCCTTTCGATAAAAGCAATGTTCCTGCTAACTAGCACATCAATAGCAACACCTTAAGTATGCACTAAGTGGTGAGAGAACTGGGCACACAGGTTGACAGCAACCTTATCTTTGACCACCATGTCTCCACAGTGGTAAGAAGGGCATTTTATATTGCCCATCTCATAAGTAATGACATTGTCTCCAGAAAAAAAAGTAGTTATTACCTCCTTGTACTCTTCCCTCATCAGGCCAATAACTGAGTCAAAGGGAGATTTTATTTATTTATTTATTTGTAGTTTGCTAACCAGGAAAGCCCATTGGGCCAAAATGGGCCCATTTTCAATGGAGGCCCGAGGAGAAAAGCTCCATATACAATTCATTTTTGGTATGTACCTTTCCAAGCATCTGGAGCAATTGGAGAAATCACAAAGGTTCCTCACAAGGAAAATTCAAGGTCTTCGCCATCTGTTCTATGGGGATGGTCAGATATCACTGTCACTTTATTCTGTTTCATACAGACTACTCAGAGGTGATCTCTGCCTTGCACATAAGGCAATCTCTCACCCTGCGTTATTGGAAATGCTTCCTATCCAAAAGTCAAATGGTACATGGGTTACTCACTCTAAGGACCTTAACCTGGTAAGTGACATTAACAAAACCTGCTGGATGGACAGATTTGTCTCTCAGAGGTTACCACACCTTTGGAACAGACTTCCACTTCATGTCAAACAGAGCACCTCATTGAACCTCTTCAAATGCAATTTGGATGATCGGATGGGTGACTCTAAATTTACCCTGGGGGTTCCACCTGTGTCCCTCTTGGACAAGGGTAATAGGTGCTTATTGTAGAAATAAGGGTAGAACTTGGCTAGGCTTTTAAGGGTCCTAGGGTCATTAGCCTAGTAACTTCCTATGATCCTACAGTTGCTCACATACATATAGTTGCAATCATATGTATATGTGTACTTGTATGTACTTTGAAATATCAAAGCACAAATACTGAATGGCAAAACATTGATTGAAAAGGATCAAAACTCAAAACATAACAAGTTTTTTTTTTTTTTTTTTTTTGCAGGGGCCAAAGCCCCTTGCACCCACCACACTCTATGATAATATATATACACCTACTCTGGGATCACATAACAACAGTTAAAGGGCAAATTCCCTCTCCCTGCTGTTCCATGACCCCCATCCAACCTAATGCTGTGAGAAATGATAAAATGAGTTTCAATCTCTTCAGGTGGCTGTAAAAACATTTGATATTATGAACATTCAATTATATGGAGTGTTTCAATTTATTTATATATGTGCATATGTCTGCATTCGCACATTTATTTCCAGTTGCAGATACCTGCAGTTATGTAACATACCTTTACACTATTTCCTACCATTATTTTAAAACTTATGTAAATTAAGAAGAAAAAGGGGGTAGAGGGGGTAACATATAATGGTTTAGATGTTTATCAAAGACACAAGATACAGGGCTTGATTCTTGGGAAATATGGCTAGGTGTTCAAAGGCCCCTTAGGTCTTTAGTCTAGTAATCACCTATAAACCTATAAATGTGAAAATACCTTCTGTATAATCCTGACCTTCATACCTGAACCTGCAAAGCCCATTAGCCTAGTAATCACCTATAAACCTATAAATAAGAAAATATTATTGTAGAATTCTGGCCTTCTTTCCTGAACCTGCAAAACCCACTTAGCTGGTCAGCACTCCAATTCCAGAGTTCATCACACCTGTGCTGATACTGGTCCTCAGTGCGGGTGATCCCTATCAGGGATGACTGATGGTCACCCACCTCCTGCAACATTTGTTTTCTTCCACTCAGTGCTTGTCACTATATTTTCAAGTTTCTGCAGGTATGACTTCTGAAAGAACTAGACCATGATCTTTGTCTCTTAGTCTTACTAGCTTGGTGCTTGACCTTGTGCCTTAACAGGTGCTGCCATCATTAAAAGTGCCAGAACAAAAATGATGAATATAACTGCCTGGCAGAAGTTCCGAGGGTGGGAATCACACTCTCTGAAGTGTGACATCATCATTCCTAGCCCAATGCAACCATATAGGGATATTACCCATGGAGGTGATAGTATTGTCAAGTTTGGTTTACTTATTGCTTTTTAGCAGTCACATGGACATATATTTGCTTAACTAGAGTAATGTTTTCACCTGAATTCCACAATGGTAGTAGGACCACGCATTACTAATTGATGGAATCATGAGTTTTGTAGTAATCCTTGTGGTATGCCTTTCATAAATACTATTTTGTAACCCCCTCTCCTAAAAAACAGGCATACTGCCTAATGATATCAGTGATCATTCTCTTACCTTTATTACCAGACAAAAAAAACACTATACCTAACCAAATAATCTATAGAACTATCCGTAATAAAAAAAACCTCAACCCAGCAAACTTCCAAGCCGAACTTAAAGCCTGTAATTGGTCACCCCTTAAATACCTACAGCTTGACAAAGCTGTTTCTTATTTTAACAATAAATTTCTACAAATCCTAGAACAGCATGCCCCCTCTAGGATTGTCAGAACTAAGAATAAACCTGCACCATGGCTCACTAAGGAGACAAGGCAAAAAATACTTCAAAGAAATAGAATCTGGTCTAAACGGAGAAATTCTAAAAACTCATCTGATCATGAAAGCTATAGACAGCTGAGAAATGCCACAAAGAAACTGATACTCCAAGACAAAAAAAAAACTACTATCATAAACTCCAGCAAGCTCAACATAAAAGCCCACAGAAATTCTGGTCAAGTATAAATAGCCTACTCCACCCAGGGCACTCCAAATCACCTACTCCAGCTAACTTGACTCAGAAATCTCCCAGCCAAATTGCTAACTCCTTTAATAGATTCTTTATGGACACAGTCCAATCACTAGCAAGTACTCTATCTCCAGCCAGCATCTCAAATACTTTCTCTCAAACCAACATACCTCATGTCTTACAACTACAACCTGTACCTACCTCTCTCATCCTTTCCCACCTTTATAAACTAAAACCATGTACCCCCTCTGCTGACCTCCTTCCAGCTGAATTTCTGCAAATAGCAGCTAGAGTACTCGCCTACCCTATCTCCATATTAATTAATAGAACTATCACAGAAGGCTAAATACCAATCCTTTGGAAGATTTCACATATTATCCCTCTACATAAAGGAGGTAACTCAATTGAACTCACTAACTTCCGTCCTATAGCTCTACTTTCTCATTTGGCTAAAATCATGGAGAAATGCATTCACCAGCAACTTCTTGATCATCTCCTCCAAAATAATATTTTAGCTGACTGCCAGCATGGCTTTAGGCCTTTTCATAGTACTACAACTGCACTCCTATCCTTCTCTGACTCTATTAATAAAAATCGAAACAACAAATTGCTCTCCTCTGCTCTCTTTCTAGACCTCTCCAAAGCCTTTGACATGGTAAATCGTCATTTAATGTTAGATACACTTACTTCACTTTCAATTCACACTCAGGCTGTCAAATGGTTTAAATCCTATCTTGGAACTAGACAACAAGCAGTCTTCTGGGACAACAACCTATCTACTCTACTCCCTATCTCCATTGGAGTCCCACAAGGCTCTATTCTGAGGCCCCTCCTCTTTTCTATTTTTATCAATTACCTGAAAACATCACTACCCCAAACCACCTGTATTCAATATGCCAACGACTCAACATTAATCTGCACCACAGCATCTATTGCTGAACTCCAGTCTAACACACAAAAAATGTTTACCTTAGTTGAAAACTGGTTCTCCAAACGTTGTCTCCTCCTTAACCCCCCAAAAAACAAACTTATACTATTTACCCCTACCCAGAAGTCTCCCTCCATAGATTTCACAGTTATATCAAACAACAGCACTGTAATAGCACCTGCCACAACTACCAAACTATTAGGTGTAACAATTGACCATAATCTCAACTTTCACACTCACATTAACCTTACCATCAAATCAGTGAATAGAAAACTTGGTTCCCTCTATAGGCTAAAACCCTTCCTTACACCTACAGCCAGGACTACTGTTGCCCAAACGCACCTACTATCCACCCTTCTCTACGCCTCCCCAATTTATACTAATCTATCCAAATACATCTAAATAAGCTGGCCGCATCTTACAATAACATTTCTAGATTTGCCACCGGATCCCCTTTCCATACTCACCACTGTCAAAACCTAAAACAACTAGGATGGCTGGAACTCCAAAACCAGCTGCTTTATCAACAATTAACTATTGCCCACAAACTCTTGTGTCATCCTACAAATATTCCCATTCTCTCTAACCTGATCAACCTATATACAAATCTGAGTACCCTACGCTCAGCAAATAAGCTACTAGTTGCAACCCTTAAATCCAACAACAAATCTGGCAATTGTTTATTTACTAAGTCTATTGGAAATCATTGGAATAAGCTTCCTAGTAAACTAACATCCCTCACATCTACTCCACTTTTCAAAAAGCAATTAAAAACCTTCCTTAACTCACAATGGCTATGCCTATGTACTAATACCAGCTGAATCTCACTTATTTCTATTAACTTTTTTTCTAATTTTTTTAAGTTTGTGTTAAACTTCTGTGCTTAAACTGTCTGTATATAGTCCTGTAGTGATCTTTGTAAATAGTTAGCTCTTTGTTCTTTGCCTACTATGTTTAATCTTTTCTCATGTAATTTAAACATAGGCCTATCTATAAGGGTGTTTTTTTATGTACATTATTTGCTATATAACTAATGTGGAGCTTTTCTCCCCGGGCCTCTACTGACAATGGACATATATCCAGTTAGACTAGCCCGGTCAACAAATGTAAAATAAAAATAAAATAAAAATAAATAAATAAATAAATTGTAACTGAAGTGCATTAATAATGTGTAATTGGAGTTGTATAGCTTTAGTCAAACTAAGTAGCTGCTTTGCAGTGATAAGCTGCTGCATATTGTGCTGGATGAATGTGGATTAGGTTCTAATAAACTCCAACCTAAATGGTAACTTACTCCAGACTTCTTTTTAAATGTTGTGGGACAGTTAGATTATAATGCAGACATACTATGTATTGCTGCTCATTCCCATAGACAAAGCAGTTGAGCACAGCTTGTCAAATGAATACTTGTATTTACACCTATATACTAACACATATAGCTGCAATTCATTCATTTATTTATTTTATTAAACATCTGTTGACCGGGAAAGTCTGACTAGGGCAGAGCCTATTTTCAGTGGAGGCTTGGGGAGAAATGCTCCAGACGCATGTCTTTGGAATGGGGGAGGAAACTGGAGTCCCCAGAGAAAACCCACACAAATTCAATGAGAACATGCATACTCCACACAGAAGGCACCCCAGCCAAGAATCAAACAGAAGAACCTCTTGCTGCGAAGTGACAACATTAGCCACTGCACTGCCCAAGTCATAGACATCATCATGGCTGAGCTTCATTTGCCCAAGAAAAATAATAAAATAAACAGGTATAAACACCACCCAGAACAGGTGAAATTTAAAACCAATGGTTTCATTACAACATGAATAATAATTTATCTGAATGTTGGATAAGCCACCAAATTTATCCACACTCAGCTGAGTTTGCCAGGAAATGCTGTGTAAATGCACAAAATTTTTAAAGTGAGGTAAAAACAACTTTACTCTAATAAATTATTGGCAAGTTATGCAAATTCAGTTTAATGGGTAATTGACTTTCAAGAACCATATCTTTTTTACTCTGAAGTGAATGCTAAATGCAATTCATGCATGTTGATGTAATGACAGGAATTGTGAATTTTATTAAAGTTGTACATCCATGGCAGGCAATGCCTACTGGAAATGTAAGGGGAAAGGCCACTGAACATTTTATTGTGCGTATATCTGGTTATGACAAATATTAATACTATTCCTGCAGTCAGTTCTTATGTTATGGTCTTATTATTTTGCTTTGAGTAAACAATGAGAGAAAGCCAGTACTCTACAATATATATATATATTTCTTGTATTTCATATCCCAAAACGTCAGGAAAACAACATAAAAGTGGTTAAGTAAACAGACTGGGTTCAACAAACACCTTCTTCATTACAGATCTACCATAGGATGCAAAAGGGCCCATAAAATCCATTCATCATGATGACATCACCTTAAAGTGTTAAACACTGACAACAATTATAACTAATACAAAAATACGAAAGTAAATATTTATTAAATCTGTCACAACAATTCTCTAAAACCCAAGAAAAATAATGCACCCATTTTAACAATCCAGAATTGTTCCTTGTTGGTTACAATATCCTGTCACCCTAACTTGTTGAAAACACTCAAAGAAATGTTTTCAATCCCCACAAAGTGAAAGCGTGCAGTAGCTTGTTTTAACTGATGCTTATACAGTGCATTAAACTGTCTATGACATCTAATGTTACTCAAATGCTCAAAGACCCTAGTTTTAAAGTATGAAGACATTTTGCCCATGCAGAGCACCGAGCAAACAAAATAACTAAATATATGACCCACTCTGAATCACATGCAATCAATCTATTAATTTGACAAATTTTGTCTGTATTAGCTGATTTAAATTGCTTGGTCCTTGTTGTTATTACTTTACATGTGATACAATAACCACATGGTGAACAACCCAGCATTACAGTGCCTCCTAATGTGCATTGAACTATAGGCCTAATTTGACTCCCTTCTTTTAAAATGATATAACATGCTGCCTGTGTAGTGTTCCTCCTATAGATAGAATGACACCTTGGAGGCAAAAGTTCAACCAAATCTCTGTCAGTCATTAAAATGTTCCAATGATATTAACTCATGGAATATCCTTGTATTACAATTAAAAGTAATCAAGAGTAATATAGAGTCTGTTTTGGTTTTATCAGCATATCTCAGAAAATCAACCCTGTTTCTAGAATTAATCCTACAATGAGCATTCATAATATATCTTGGCTATGATCTCTGTCTACAAACCTCTGAGTCAGATCTAAAGAATAATTGTCGTAGTCCACAGATGAAGAACAAAATTATTTTAACCCTAAGATATTGTGTTATGGGAATATTATTTATAGGTTCATAGAAGGTTACTAAGCTAATGGCCCTAGGGCCTTTACCAGCCTAGCCATGTAAACTCCATGTAATACCAGTGTTCCCTAACTGACCATTTTTAGATAATCTGAATGTTTGCAGAGTGAATCTATAATCAGCAACAGCTTCCCCTGTCCATGAGGGACATAGGTGCCACCCAAGGGGTGAATTTATAGTCTCCCATCCAGATGTCCAGGTTGCACTTAAATAGGGTCATTGAGGAGCTCTGCTTAATGTGACTTGGGAGTTTATTTCAGAGTAGCAGCAGTCTCTGGGAGACATATCTGTCTCTCCAGCATGTTTTGTTTAAGTCACAGGCTAGGTTGAGATCTCTGGAGTGAGTGACTCTTTTTTCATTTTATTTGCAGATGTGCAGCATTTCCACTAGGGCAGGGTCATAGACTTCTCTGTAGGCCAGGCACAGGTCACATCTCAATAGCCTGTATGGCACATAGTACAGTGACAGGGCTTTCAGTCTTCCTATGCAGGTCATGTTTTGGAGTCTGTGAATTCTCCTGGTCAGGAACCTCTGTGGCCTCTCCAGCTACTGCAGTTGTCTGGTGAGGTACATGCAAAACGGAGTATTGTACTCTATTAGTGGTCTGATGAGGATGGAGTACAGAGGAGTTATAACATCCTTAGCTCTGGACTGGATGCCCTTACGTATGAGGTATGCAACGTAAAAGGCTTTCCTTACCACTGTGAACACATGGTGATTGAAATTTAGACTGCTGTCAACATGTGTTCCCATGTTATGTGCCACTGGGTTTGAGCTTAGATGGGATGCTGCCTATACTGTAATTTGCAGAGGCTACCTCTTTGCCAAAGGGGACAATGATGCACGTTTTGCATTTAGTTTTAGGCCATGGCTTTTCACCAACTTGCAGTTGTGCTTTCAGTTCCTCATCTGATGAGCTATAGAGTTTTAAATTATTGACAAAGAGAAGCTGAGAAGTCTTTACACGTTGTTGTTTTCTGGAGACAAATTATAGCTATGACCTAAGCAGTTAAGTAGACAGCTTAATGTGTTAAGAACAGAGTGTCACCCTGGAATATCCCCCTTTGAAATTTTATCCCTGGAATAATAATCTGTCCTTTATCATGGCTTAATTGCAAAGTGGTCTGCCACTGTTTCATGGTTACTGTAATGTAGTCAATCAGTGTAGGGTATGTTACACATTTTTAAGCACTCTTTTATCCATGAATGTGAGATACTATCAAATGCTTTTTTTGCAGTCAATCCATGCCATACTTAGATTCTTCCACTTTTTAAAGTTCTCCACTATGACTTTATTTAACAACAAATGATCCTTTGTTCCATATGATGTTCTTTTATTGCCCTTTTGTTCTATTGCTACAGCTGAGTTTTCTTCTAAATGACTATAAACTCTGTCAGCATCAATTCCAGTGTATAGTTTATATGTCGTCGGAAGGCAGGTTATTGGTCTATAATGTTTAGGGTAGCTTCACTCTTAAGTAGAAGCAGTGTTTTTCCTGTTGTTAACCAGGTTGGTGTCTGTTCAGGATGCATATATAAATAGTTCTTACTCATGGCTAAATATTCATGCAAAGATGTTAATACTTTTAGCCAGAAGTTAATTAGTTACTGTATCTGAGCCTAGATGTTTCCAATTAGAGGCTTTTCATAACTTTGTTTCAGTCTCTCTGGCTGGTACTTCATCCCATTTCATATCCTGTACTTTTAAACTTCTTATTCTTTCTTTTACTTCTTCTAACCATTTAGTGTCTTTGTTATGTTCCACAGGATCTTCATAAATACTTCTCCAAAATGTATCTATTTCTTCTTTTTTTTGGTGGTCTTTCAATTTCTTTTATCTTGTTTCCCAGTTCTCTATAAAACTTTGGGTCATCAATAAATTGCTAATTTTGTACTTTTCCTTTATATTTATCTGCGTATCGTCTAAGATTTTCTGGCAGTGCTGAGATTTTTAGTTTATTTGCAATAGTGCATGATAGCTCAAGATCTGTTCTAGTACTGTGCATTGCTTTTATCACATCTATCTTTTGTTAGTATTTTTGTCGATCTGTGTCCTTCTCTGTACTCTTCTAACAGTGACACTTCTTGTCTTAATTGCTTTATAGTTTTCTCTGTTCGATACTTCCATGATGTATTCAATTTCTTCTCTTCCTTTCCCTCACTACCTTGTGTTCTTGTGGCAGAACTTTATCAGTTATTAATTTAACTGCACAGTAATATATCTTGTTTACTTCTGTTATATCGCATGGATCTCTATGGACAGTCCTACTCACTGTATTCATTTGTTTTATCAGACTTCTGACTTTTGGGATTTTATTGACCTTCTGCAGTCTATTTCTTTTATTGATCTTAATATGTGTATCTCTCTCTATTAAATCAAGCAACTCTTCTGTTGGCTCATTTTCTTCTAAACCGAGGGCACATTTTTTGGTTTCCATTTCCTGTGGGCATTCGATAGAAAGTTTTATAGCATCCTCCTGTGGCACATTCTCTTCAATTGCATCCTGTGCCATCCATTGCTCTGTCATACGGGAACTCACTGGCCTATCAGTCCTCAACATTGACTGTGTCAGAGTTTTCACAGTTTCCTGTTCCTTTCCTTGCTGTCCAGTTTCCAAGTTGGGAGAGTTTTTCAATGAGACCTGAGTGAGAGATTGTGTTGAAAGCCTTGGCTAAGTCAAGATAGGCAGTATGTACTGCTTTGCCTTCATGCAGGGCTTTAGCAGCATTCTTGAAGAAGTCCACTAGGCCTAGTAACCATGATCTACACTTAATGAAGCCAAACTGGGTCAAATCGAGAATTTAAAGGTTGCCTATGTCCTTTTTGATAAGGTCCATGATGATTCTTTCCATGTCCTTGCAGGTAAGGTCAGTTAGCCTTATAGGTCTATAGTTCCCAGGATTGGTTGATGGACCCCTTTTGTGCAAGAAGATTACAGGTGCAGCTCTCCCTTCTGCTGGAACAAAGCCAGTGCTCAGGCTATGGTTAAAGAGAGTGCCAAGTGGATCCACTAGTTCATGTTTTAGATTGTTTAGTAAGCAACCTGGTATGTTACCTGGTCTCATAGAAGCCATATTTTTGCCCTTGCAGAGCATGGATATGACCTGCTCATTGGTGATACTGAGGAAAGGACAGGTGTCAGATATGCTTTGGGGTATGGCTGGTGGGGAGAGGGGAGTGACGTTTGCACCAAGTCTGTCAGGCTGGCGATTTCCTCAGGCTCATTGTGAATGGTACTGCCCACTATGAGTTTGGCACATAGCTGGGTATTCCCTTTTAGATTTCTGATTTGGTTAAAGAATGCCTTATGATTGCCTTTAGCTAGGGAAGCTAATTTAGCCTTATGACTAGCTTTAGAGCACTTTACCAGATGTCTGAGTTGCTTGATGAAGCTGTGGAGAGTATTTTTTCTCTGTTGACCAAGTTCCCTCTCGTTCTTAAATAACAGTTGCTTCCTTTTTTATATAACCTGTTTATATTTGAGGTCCACTAGGGTGGCTTGTTTTTATGGGAGGACTTAGTTTTGATCCTGACAGGTACAGCAGAGTCAATACAGTTATTTATGTGGTTATACAAGGCATTTGTGTACATCTCTGCATAGGAGTCATTGTTGACTGTGTTAGCCAAGGTTTTGAAGCTTTTCAAACCATCACTTAGTAGGCTATAGTTTGTTTTGGAAAAGTGTATCATTTCTCATTTTTATTGCTTCTGTAGAGGTGTCATATCTGATCGTTACTTTGAATGAGACAGATTTATGATCTAACATTACTGTGGAGGGCAAAACAGAGAGGGTAGTACTCAGTAATAGCGGGGGTCATGCACTAAGTCCAGAACATTTGAGCCCCTTGTGTGGGTGCAGACTAACTGTTCCAGAGCATTTGTATTAATAAAGTACAAGAACCTCAGGGCAATATAGCTTGTGCTCATGTACGTTGCTCACTCAGTAGAAGAATAGTTGAACTCTCCCATGACCAAGGTGTTTGGCTGTTCATAGGTTCATAGGAGGTTACTAGGCTATTGGTCCTTAGGGCCTGTATAATCCTAGCCATGTTATACCCTTGTTCCCTTATTGACCAGGTTGTATGGCCTATATTTGCAGCATGAGTCTATGATCAGCACTGACTGCCCTTATCCAAGAAGGATATAGGTGACACTCCCACTGTAAATTTATGGTCTCCCACCCAGTTGTCTGAGTTACACTTAAATAGGGTCATTGAGGAGCTTTGTTTTATGTGAATTGCAAGTTTGATCCAGAGGAGTGGCAAGTTCTGGGAGACATATCTGTCTCTCCAGCATGTCCTGTTAATGTTGCAGGCTAGGTTAAGATCCCTAGAGCGAATGAATCTTGTCTCATTTGACTTGCAGATGTGCAGCATTTCTATTAGGGCAGAGTGCAAGACTGCTTTGTAGGCCAGACAAAAGTCACCTCACAGCAGCCTATCAGATACAGACTACAGTGACAGGGCCTTCAATCTGTCCATGTAGGACATGTGTTGAAGGCCCTAAATGTTCTTGGTGAGAAACCTTTAAGGTCTGTCCAGCTGCTTCAGGTGTCTGGTGAGGTACATAAAGAAGGGAGCATTGTACTCTATTAGTGGTCTGATGAGGGATGAGTACAGGGGAGTTATAACATCCTTAGTTCTGGATGTGATGCTCTTCCTTATGAGATGTGCAACATAAAAGGCCTTCCATACCACTTTGGACACATGGTGATTGAAGTTAAGGTTGATATCAACCTGTGTTTCCAAATCTCTCACCACAGGGTTTTTGCTAAGGGGGTTACTGTTAATATTGTAATTTGCAGGGACTTTCCCTTTGCCAAATGGGATGATAATGCTTTTTTTTGCATTTAGTTTAATTCCGTGGCTTTGGCACCACTCATTTGTCTGTGTAAGCCTTTTTTGTAGTATGTCAACATCCTTGCAGGACTTAATGATTACACCCAGTGTGCTGTCATTGGCAAACTTGGTAAACCACAGGCCATCTATTTTCACCTGGACTTTTAAGAAATAGATTCCAAACAATAGGAAGCCGAGCACAGATCCTTGTGGTACACCACTGGTAACTGTTCTGTTGGTAGAGGTGGAATCCTCAACTTTGACTGTATGCATTTTGTTGGTGAGCCAGTTGGCTACCCATCTAGTAACATATGGGTTAATTCCCAGCTGGGTGAGTTTCTCAATGATGCCTGAGTTGGGGATTGTGTCCAAAGCCTTGGCTAAGTCAAGATAGGATGTATGTACTGTTTTGCCTTCATCCAGAGCTTTGCTGAAATTCTTGAAGAATTCCACCAGGTTTAATAAGCATTATCTACCCTTAACAAAGCCAAATTGGGTTGGCTCAAGAGTTTAAAGGTCACATATGTCTTTAATGATAAGGTCCATGATGATTCTCTCCATGGCCTTGCAAATAAGGCTGGTTAGGCTTATGGTTCTATAGTTCCCAAGGTCCTTTGATGGACCCCCTTTGTGCAAGGGAATTACTGTTGCTGTTTTCCACTCTGCTGGGACAAAGACAATTCTTAGACTGTGGTAGAAGACAATGCCAATTGGTTCTGCTAGGTCCTGTTTTAGACCATTTAGCACACAGCCTTGGAATTTATCTAGTATCATAGAGGTTGTGTTTCTGGCCATGGAGAGTGCGGTTATGACCTCCTCTTTAGAGATACTAGGTAGAGGACTGCTGACAGGTATGCTTTGGGGTATGTTTGGTAAGGACAGGGGGTGAAGTTTGTACCAAGTCTGTCTGCTACCAGGTTGATGATGTCCTCAGGGTCAGTATGAGTGGTACCATCCACTACTAGTTCAGTACAAAGCTGAGCCTTCCCTTTTAGATTTCTGACATAGCTAAAGAATGCCTTGAGATTATCCTTAGCTAGGTTTGCTAGTTTAGCTTGATAACTGGCTTTAGAACACATTACAAGATGTCTAATTTGATGGTTCAAGCTGTGGAGGGTGTACTTCCTCTGTTGAGTCAGTTCCCTCTTGTTCTTAGACATTAGTTTCTTCCTCTTGTTGTATAACTTATTTATTCTTGATGTCCACCAGGATGGCTTGTTTTTTGTGAGGACTTTGTTTTGATACATTCAAATACAGCCAAGTCTATACATTTGTATAGGTGTTTATACAGGGCATTTGTGAACACCTCTGTGTAGGAGTCATTGTTGACAGTGGTAAGAGAGGGGTTGAAACTGTTTATGCCATGCATAGGAGGCTATAGTTTGCTTTGGAGACATTTTTCATCCTTTTAGCTCTTGAGGAGGGGTCAGTTATGATTGTTACTTCAAACAAGACTGATTTATTATCAGACGTTACCAAGGAGAGCAACACACAGGGGGTAGTGCAAAGACCCCCCTGTGTTGGTGAGGACTAAGTCTAGGACATTTGCACCCCTTGTGGGAGTGCAGACTATCTGTTCCAGAGCATTTGTATTAACAAAGTCCAGGAACCTTAGGGTAAGCGTGTTTGTGCTCGTATATGATTCCCAATCAAGGGAAGGATAGTTGAAATCACTCATGACTAATGTGTTTGGTTATATAGTGAGTGACTCAAGTAGATCCAGGGAGGCAGAATGGTTCTTGTGGCTCATGGTGGGGGACCTATAGCTAACAATGATATTGAAGGGGGTTTTACCTACCGTTAGTTGTACTTGGAGTAACTCTAGGGAATAGTACTGTTTGACCAGTTTTGAGGTGCATTTGTCTTTAACGAAGATGGATACACCTCCACCTTTGTTTCTTTCATACTGATTTTCAGGTCTGAACATGTGGAAGGCATTGTAGTCTTGCATGGCTGGGTTAATCTCTGTGGCCTTGAGCCATGTCTCTGTAACTGCACAGACATTGATATCTTCCAAGGTACGGAGTGTTTCCAGTGACTGCAGTTTCTGATTTGGACTCCTAGCATTAAGCAGCATAACCTTGAGTTTGTCTCTAGTGGATTATTTTTCATTGGAAATTTTGTTTTATGACATTGCCTAAAAAAAGGCACTATAGGGAGGGAAGTACCTTTGCCAGTAAGCAAAAGGCACAAGGTGACAGGTGAAGACTGTCTCGGGCAAAGCAGAGTGGTCTGTCGACCATATCTTCTCAGGCTGACAGATACTGGATTCCACTGGACGGACACCAAAATCTAAGCCCATTGTTGAAGTCAATCATTTTTTATTTATACTGAGGCATTATCCCGGGTGAAGGTAGAATGCTGCTTAAGGATAGGGACATAAAACCCCAACGAACTAGCCACAGTCTTCAACATATATTTCATAGACACTATAGATAATCTTACCACCAATTTCCCTCTTAACCAGCCTAATCCATCTGAGCCCCCATCTACTAATACCTCCTTTGCTCTAGCACTTAACCCTACTGCCACTGTAAAGAAACTACTTCTCAGACTAAAACCTTGTACTACTGCTTCTGACAACCTGCCCCCAGAATTCCTTCAAATAGCTGCAAACTCCATAGCCTATCCTGTCAGCTTACTTCTTAATAGGTCCATGAAAGAATCTTATGTTCCCTTCATTTGATAAAAGGCATTCATCCTCCCACTGCACAAAGGTTTTAACAACACAGGCATCACCAGCTTTAGACCCATCGCCATTCTTTCTCCCATCTCAAAAGTCCTGGAAAAAATGTATCCACAACCAACTCCAAAACTTCTTACTCAGCAATAACCTACTATCGCTAACCCAGCATGGTTTTAGGCCAGGGCATAGTACCACTACAGCTTTCATATCTTTCTGTGACTCTGTCAACTGGGCTAGGGACACCGGGAAACTTGTCTCCTCACTACTTATTGACCTTTCCAAAGCCTTTGATACTATTTCCCATTCTCTTCTTAAAAAAATTGTCCAACTTAGAATCTCTCCTTCCACACTACTCTGGTTCACTAACTACCTCACAGACAGGCAACAAGCTACAAAATGGCTACACTCTTTCTCTTCTTTCCTCAACACCAACACTGGTGTACCCCAAGGATCCATCTAAGGGCCTCTGTTGTTCAGCATTTTTATTAATGAGTTTCACTCTACTCTAACCCACAGTACAGTCATCCAATATGCAGATGACTCCACTACCATCTGCACTGCTAGTTCTTCACCCAAACAACTGAAACTTACCCAGTCAGCTCTTAGCTCCACTGAAATATGGATGGCTAACAACCACCTTGCCTTAAACCCTTAAAAAAACAAATTAATGATATTTAATCCTAAGAAGTCCACTACCATTAACAAAGACTCTTTTACTGTTCTCTCTCCCAAGATAACACTGCCATCGAAGTGGTCAAACATACTAAACTCTTAGGGGTCACTATAGATGAACACTTAACCTTCGACTTGCACATACATAGCAATATTAAAAAACACAAAAGAAACTAGGTATGCTATACTGCCACAAAACTTTCCTAAATTACTCCTCAAAACTATCCATTGCTTCTTCCTTCTTGCTCCAATCACTTTTATATGGGGCTCCTCTATCCACCAACATACAGGCCAGTCTTAAATCCAAACCAGGCTCATACTACAATAAAATTGCCAAGTTTGTCATAAATAGCACTCCTCTCACTACTGCTCCTCTCTGCGACTACTAAACTGGCTAAAACTACCTCATCATCTTACATACATACAACTAACAACTGCCCATAAACTAATATTCAAGCAATCTACCTGTCCTTCCCTTTCTTCCCTGTTTACCTTATACCACCCTAACAGAGCACTCCGCTCTGAAAATCAAGTGCTTTTACAAGTAGGAAAACCTAACCTTTCGGCTGGTCAAATGCTCCACTCCATTTCATCTGCTAGACTATGGAACTGTCTCCCTCCCCAGCTCAGATCCACTAGTAATGCCTCCCTCTTCAAAAAATCTTTGAGACATCATCTCTCCTCCAAATGGCTTTGCTCTTGTGCTACCTACTCACAGCCCATAACCTGAACTCATCTCTCCTGCCATTCCATTCCTTCAGTAGAAAGGTAGTGTTTGACTGTGCTAAAACACAATACTGTGATACTTGTTGTAGTATCCTACTCTGTTACTGCTTATTATTCAAATGTGTGCATTGTTTTTTTTAAATTATTGTTCTTAATGTTTTCTATTCTATGTATATTCATTGTTGAGCTTTTCTCCCCGGGCCTCCACTGAAAAAGAGTACTTTTGACCCAGTGGACCTTCCCGGTCAACAAATGCAAATAAATAAATACATAATAAATAAATATATAAATAAATTCAAGTGAAGTTACACAATTTTAAACAAGGTAACCAATAGGAAAGCCCAAGACTGAGCCTTATTCCAGCAAGAGCCAACTCAGATGGTTCCTTGACTGCACACTTCTGCCACAAGAGTGCAAGGGGGCCTTCTTAATGTAAGATGGCTGGTTTTAGTGCCCATATGATACCAAAACAGTCTAGATTCAGAAAGCCTGAATCTAGCCTATGCTATAAAATACAGATGTACTAGAAAATCAAAGTGCAGAAAATAGCAGTCACAACAGCAAAAAAAAAAAAAAATAAACAATTTGTAAACAAAGCAGCAATTCAGTAAAATATCCCTCAAGAGTGCAGACCACAAACCTTCCTAGTGTGAAATAACTGATCTGTATCCCAAGTGCTTAGACCAAAACAAAGACACTTTCAGAGTAACAGACATAATAAGCCTTCAACCGGCAATTCCCAGCTTAGAAGGGTCTGGGCTTCCTCTCCTCCAACAAGAATTTAGACCACAAATCTTCCTAATGTAAAATAGCTGGTCTGGAACTCAAGTGGTTAAACCAGAACCAAGACACTTAGAACAACAGGCACAATAATCCTTCAACCAGCAATTGCCAGCTCAGATGGGCAGAGGCTACCCTCTCCTCCCACAAGAGTGTAGACCACAAACCTTCTTAATGTAAAACAACTGGCCTGAAATGCAAGTGCTTAAACCAAAACTAAGAGGCTTAGAATAACAGCTGCAATTTAATCAGGCTACTAACAAGTAGTAATAAATGCAGCAGAATAAATGCAATTGAACACTTTTAAGAACAAGCAGCAAAAGCAAAATAAAGCAATAAAGTAGGAAGAAACACAAATACAGTAAAAGCAGCTAAAAAAGTGCAGTTTTTTAAGTTAAGTGGGAAGGGAGGAAACAAAAGATAATTCAAGGTTAAAAAACTAAGGGGGTGGGCCTTCCAAACTGATCTCTCTGTACTCAGTAGAATGAGCTGATGAGATGGGACTGGGAGAAGTGTCCAAAATCAGATTTATAGTATGGGCAGGCAACTCAAAAGCCACCAAGTTTAAGAATATGACAACAATTGGGCGAGTGGGTGGGAAAAATAAAATGCAGACAGTGCTCAGCAATATTCATGCAGAGTACAGCAAAGAAGCCAAACAAGCACTCCGGCTAAATAGAGATGCCTCTAAATATTTCTAGCTAACTGAGGAATGCTATTTCTCAGCTCCTCCCACTAATTAGCTGATGTTATTCACTGTTTGCAAAGGAATTCTTTGCTAACTTTTCTAACTGTAGCTAGCAATCATGTGGTAGGGTGTATCACCTATAGTTATTTGGATCTGGACTAGCTCAAGAGAGTCATACTGTTTAACCAGTCTCAATGTGTATTTGGATTTAATGAAGATGGATGCACCTCCACCTTTTGTTCTTTCATGCTTGTTTTGAGGCCTGAATATGTGATAGGCATTGTATTTTTGTATGCCCAGGGTGCTCTCTGTGGCCTTGAACCAATTCTCAGTGACTGCAGAGATGTTAGCCTCTTCCAAGGTGAGGAGAGCTTCCAGGGAGTGCAGCTAGCATCAAGAAACATAATCTTGAGTTTGTCTGTAGGGAATTTGTGTATGTCAGATGTTTTGTTGTTTTGGAATTGCCTAAAAAAGGCACTATGGGGGAGGCCAGCATCTTTGCCAGTATTCAAAAGTGTAGAAGAAACAGGTGAAGACCGTCTATGGCAAAGCAGTGTGGTCTGTCAACCATGTCTTTCCAGGCTGGCAGATACTGGATCCCCCCTGAATTAAAAGCAGAAGCTAAGCCAATTGTTTAAATCAATCATTTTTGTTTATATTGTGGCATTATCCTGTGTAAATGTAGAATGCTGCTTTGGGCTAGGGACATACCTGCCTGGTACACATAATCTGAGAGTTTAGTCATGACTCTCTTCGTATAGTCCAGGGAGGTGCATCTCAAGTCATTCACCCCAACATGTGCAATGACAGAGTCATAATGGTAATTGTTGTTGCGTGACTTGAGTGCATGTGTGATTTGAAGGATCATGGCAGCTGACAGGCAGCTAACCATGACCTTCTCCTTGTCCAGGCTGGTAAGGAGGACATCTGTGTGTCTCACTATGGAATCTCCTATGATCAGGACATTTACTTTTGAGGTGTTCTGCCTTACGGCCTTATTTGGTGAGACACTGGTATGTGTATTGGTATGTGTAGTAGACCTGGGTTGTGCTCTAGTATGTGTGAGACTTGTGCTTGGGAAGTCTTTGGTATTTTGGTACGCCCATAGTGAGTACCTCCACATATGTGGGTTTATGTGTCATGACTTTATCTTTTGTGAGAGGAGAGGTGTGTGTGCTGACAACCTGTTTGATGTCTTGTTTATTGTTATGTGAGAGGATTGATTCTAATTTCATAGTATAGTCACATCTCTCACATACTGTATTTGTTTGCTGTAGGAGCAAATGGTTATCAGTATACATGAGGTAATTACTACATTGCCTGAGGATGCCCATGTCAATCAGGTTGGTTGGAGAAATTTTGGGAAACTGATTGTCCATTGTACTAGGTTAAACCATAAGTACTGTTAGAGGGTAGGCAAGTCAGATCAGCTGTACGATGCTCGGTTGCACGTAAATGTGAGGATTAAATACAAGCACATTTTTAAACAGTTTTAACACAAACTACCAGTAAGAAAGTCCCACACAGAACCTTATTCTAGCAATCCTCAACCCAGATGGGTCCTGAGCTGCACAATTCTGTCACAAGGGTGCAAGGAGGCCCTCTTAATGTAAGATGGCTGGTTTTAGTGCTCAAGTGTTAATAAAATGTGATGGATGACAGTTAGATGCTTCAAGTGAAGAGTTCATATGAAACTCTTTCATAAAAGGCAAGTATTTAGAGTTCAATCATCCTGTTTTTTTACCTAAATATCTAAAAGAGATCTGTTGTAAATCATAACTCCCACAAAACTGTAACCTCCAGTGTTACAGTTGACTTAGAGATGGTCAGAATATTTCAGGGTGTAGATGAGAATTTCTACCACTACATGGAAATCATACCTCTCAACCGTACCAAATTCCTCTGTAATTACCAATTGTGGGGTTTAAATAATAGGGTGCCACGAGTTCCTGTGTGGCCCCTTTAAATCCCAATTTTGTTTGGGGAAAGGAAAGTTAAAAAAAAAACAAAACAATTACAATATGGCCATGACTGGAGCAAGGCAGCCAGCCAAAAAGGAGAGGAGGACTACTGGAGCTGCTGTCGCACTCAGGAACCTTGGGACAGGGGTGGAGGTTGGGTGGGCCCTTCACCTGTGAGAAAACTCCATTCCTCACAAAAATCATGTTTGGGTTTGCCCAACAATCTGTCAATTCTTTCAACATTCAAGGATAGTCCATCTGAGTAATTTGTTTTCTGTTACCAAAGGCCCTTACCACTTTCAGACAGAACCCATGCTTGCGCCACCACTATATCATGATGCATCACCATAAAAAAGCTCCCCAGCCAGTTTCTACCCACACACCACAACTCCTAACACAGAGACACACACAAATGTCAAAATGTATGTGAAACCGAACTGAAAACGAAAGACAAACTGGGAACAGCCTCATCAACAAGTAGTGCCTCAAATTTCCAAATTACAACTCAATCGGCATTAACATATGGGTAACTGAAATGGTCTAAACCATCCTGTTAATTGCTGCAGGTATGTAAACCCCACTGGAGGTTGTAAGCAAACAAGAAAATTAATTTCAGTTTACTTACCTGATTCGTGTGTTCTACAGTATATTACTTTCTAGCAACAAGACAATACTAATCTTTATTTTAAGATCATTATACTGCCACAGAATGCTTCATACAATAATGAAATATCAGGGTTAGGTTGTTTATTTATAACGTTCATGCTTTGCATCATTAGCCTTGGAAGTTCAGTTCGAATTTTATAAAACATTAAAAACACGCAATGATGTCAAACATACAAAGGTCAATGTAATTTGCATTTGAGAGAACAGTAATATATTATATGCCACACAAACAGGAATAAAAAAGATACAAAGTGTTCCCTATTGCCAAGAATGCCGATTTCCTAGCAAATGATGCCACTTATATCCAGAACTAAGCTTGCTGTTGCATTATCCTCCTGGTTGGAAATCTTTCCTCCAAAGTGCATGATAATCACCAATGTGGATGTTACAATAATGATTCAGCATAATTTTTAGTGTGGACTGTGAAGGCTGCCAGCCTGGCTAGATAGAATTTTGTAGATAATTCTGTCATTTGTAAATATTAATATAAGCCACAGACTTTTTCTCTTAAATGTAAGAAAATTGTGTTAAATGTTGAACGTCAAAAATGTCACAACAGTGCACTCTGCTGGAAGAAAGCTGGTAAATCAAGCCTTGTATGACTGTTTTATCTCAAACTCAGAGTCATGATGTCTGGACCAGCAGATTATTTCTATTGTTTTGAGACCAGAGTTAATTGCTGGATTTTACATATATATGATGTCTTTAATTGCTGTGGTTTCCTGACCAGGTGCAAGATCAAAGATATGTTAAACTCTGAGTTTCTGTTAGCCTGGGAACTAGAGAAGAATGATGTAATCTAAAATGAGTCAGTACACATTTTTTGGATTTTGTCTAAAGCTGACAACAACTCACCAGCACTCTGCTTTTGCTCTATATGTAAGTTTATTTAGAATTGTGATTGCTCTTAGGGAAAGATCGAAAATAGTCAGTTTAGTCTAGCTGCTTTCTATATTTATATCAGAACTATTCTACAGTATTATTTTAAGCATTTTCCTGTGATGTCTAAACTCTTGACTAGCACTGTGCAGTAAGAAGTATTGTCTTGTGTTTTTATTATTTATTATTAAATATTTTAAACCTTTCAACTGTGGCTGTTTTGTGTAGAGATAATTTAAGCTCTAGAGTACATTGCATGTATTTAGTAATACTGTACTAAGCCACACCAATAGTCTTGCTGCTCAGTCACACTTACTATTTGGATATCAGTAATATTACACAGTGAAATTGGTCACCCTTTGGGTAAGGGCCTTTTTAGTAGCTGATATTAAGGGTTCTGTTGGCAGTGGATTACTACCTTTTAGTCTGGGCAGAAGGGGCATACCAGGAGTGTCTGTGTGTTTGTATATGTCATATCTCAGTGTGTGTGTGTGTGTGTGTGTGTGTGTGTGTGTGTGTGTGTGTGTGTGCGTGTGTGTGTGTGTGTGTGTGTGTGTGTGTGTGTGTGTGTGTGTGTGTGTGTGTGTGTGTGTGTGTGTGTGTGTGTGTGTGTGTGTGTGTGTGTGTGTGCCAGCTACTTGGGCAGGAACACAAAGCACTGGTTGGACAGGAGTGCTGGGAGGACTTGGCTTGCTACCCTGGCTAAGGACTCCACTCTATAGCTGTGCCAGTGGGGAGTCTTATTGGGGATCTGGAGAGAAAGAGAGAAACCAGCCCCAGACTGACTGTGATCTCTGTGTGCTCTTAAGGGAAATTGTAATTTACTGTGTGTGTACTTGTTATACTTCCCAATGTGGATGCCCCTCACTGGTGTTAGGGGTGAGGATTGAGGCTCCTTGATTACTGTGCCAGTGCACGGGCATCACATGGACAATAATAACTTGAGAAGTACTTTGTTTATAATACTGACTTTTTAAAACTAAAGGAAAGAAAACAGAATGCACATAGGACTGTTTTCTGAGGGAATCAGAACATTAATTTCCAGTTACAGGCAATGTCTAATTTATAAAGCAGTAGACTAGCTACATTTTTCTCTTGTATATATTTATTTATTGTCACTGCTATAGCGAATGCAAGAATATAAGCATAAATTCTGATTTTGTACTTGCAAGTTGCACATGCTGCCTCCCCACCTTGTCTCATTTTAAAAATAGAGCCCTTACTATACCTCTCAGATACCCCTGATTTTGGATCAACATTTCACTCTATCTCTCATAAAACTGGCAATCTAGGGAGTCCACCTCTAAAGAGGCCAGTCACAAGTGGAGTCCCTCAGGGATCAGTCCTTGGACCACTTCTTTTTGGCATTTACTTCTCAGAAGTCAAGGCCAATGTCAGTGGTCTCTGACTGACTAACTTTGCAGATGATTGCAAATTAGGAGCTGTCATTGAATCTCACACTGACACAAATATACTCCAGGATTGGCTGACACAGACAAAGAACTGGTGTCAGAGTCATGGACTAAAACTAAATGCCAAGAAATGCATAATAGTATCCTTTGGGAAGTCATCCATCTCTGGTAGCTATCATATTGACAACATACCTCTTAGACTTGACCCAGTAGTCATGGACTTAGCGACATACATTGATAGTAATTTAGCCCTTGATCATCACATGTCTACAGTCTACAATGGTGAGGAAATCATTCTATGTTACACAACTTATAAACAAAGGTATGGCATCTAAGTCCAAGGAAGTCATTGTTCTACTGTAGTTGGCATTCATCAGACCTATCATTGAGTACAGTGCCCCCTTTGGTATATACCTAACCAGGCATATCCAACAACTGGAACGTCCACAGAGGTTCCTCACTAAAAGAATACAGGGCATAAGTAATATGTCCTATGCAGACCACCTCAAGGCCCTATCCCTGTATTCTGTCTCCTACAGGCTTTTGAGGGGAGATCTATGCCTAGCATACAGGGCATTGTCAGACCCCATTCTGATGGACCTCTTGCATATCCACAAAACAAACAGTACCAGACTTACCAGTTCTAAAGACTTAAACCTTGCATGTGATATAAATAGGACCTGCTGGAGAGATAGGCATGTATCCCAGGGAATACCCCATCTATGGAACAGGCTCCCCATGCATGTGAAGCAGAGTTCCTCCCTAATCCAATTCAAGTGCAACCTGGACAACTGGATGGGAAACCAGAAGTTCATCACTGGTTTGTCACCTATGTCTCTGATGCAAACAGGTAGCCTGTTGGATGGCACAGTGGTGCAGAGGTAGAGTTGTCACCTCACAGCAAGAGGTTCTCCAGTTCGATTTTCACCTGGAGTGCCTTCTGTGTGGAGTCTGCATGTCCTCCCTGCATTTGTGTGGGTTTCCTCCGGGTGCTCCGGTTTCCTCCCACGTTGCAAAGACATGCATCTGGACCATTTATCTCCGGGCATCCTCTGAAAATTGGCTCATTCCAAGTCAGACTTTCCCAGTTAACAAATGTTAAATAAATAAAATAAATAAACTGTAAATGGTTCATCTCTCAGACCCATGCTTACACTTATCAAGGGAATCAGAAGTCGTCAGAGATTAGGGATGCATGGCTAGGCTTAAAAAGGCCCTTGTGGTCATTAGACTAGTAAACACCTATGAACTATGAACCTATAAGATGGTGGATTACATTTAATAGCTGTAAATGGAACCACCTATATTGATTTTAAATAATCTACTGGCGGACAAATTTAGCTCCAATTTTACCACCCTCCTCCCTTAGGAAATACCCCCAACTACCAGTAGGTGGACAAATTTAGCTCCAATTTTACCATCCCCCTCCCCTAGGAAATACCCCTAACTACCAATAGGAAACAGATCCTAGATGCACTCTCCAAGGCTAAGAGCACTGCATCCATGGGCCCCGATAATATCCCAAGGTGCAGTAATAACATGAAACACAACCTTTCAGGACCTCTAGAATCACTATTTAAAAGTGGCCTACAGATGGCCTTTGTGACAAATGAATGGAGGAATGTAACCATCATCCCTCTGCAGCAAAGACTTTGACAACACGTGACAGCAATTATGCATAGCTGCCTGCAAATTGTACATTTCTGCTTTCAACATTTCGTGAATAGATTCTGATGGTTTAATATTTTGTCATTTGCATTTGAATGCTGCTATTCCACAATTCCATTGAAGTGGGCGGGGTTGCATAATTATGTACACAAATTTTATGCCAGTCAGCATACAGATTTTTGGCCAGTTGTACCTACTTTCCATAGGTCTTTGTCCAGACTTTTGATGTTTCCAGGTTGAGAGGTATGATGAAAATGGTAGAGAATAAGACTAATGTTATGGTCACACTCATGTGCAGTATGGTGGTGCACATATCACCATGTCAGGCTCTATGTGTGCATTAGTGAGGATCTACCAGACTCAAGTAGGAAACAGTGGTGGTGGTGCACATATCACCATGTCAGGCTCTATGTGTGCATTAGTGAGGATCTACCAGACTCAAGTAGGAAACAGTGGTGGTGATGCACATATCACCATGTCAGGCTCTATGTGTGCATTAGTGAGGATCTACCAGACTCAAGTAGGAAACAGTGGTGGTGGTGCACATATCACCATGTCAGGCTCTATGTGTGCATTAGTGAGGATCTACCAGACTCAATTAGGAAACAGTGGTGGTGATGCACATATCACCATGTCAGGCTCTATGTGTGCATTAGTGAGGATCTACCAGACTCAAGTAGGAAACAGTGGTGGTGGTGCACATATCACCATGTCAGGCTCTATGTGTGCATTAGTGAGGATCTACCAGACTCAAGTAGGAAACAGTTGTGGTGGTGCACATATCACCATGTCAGGCTCTATGTATGCATTAGTGAGGATCTACCAGACTCAAGTAGGAAACAGTGGTGGTGGTGCACATATCACCATGTCAGGCTCTATGTGTGCATTAGTGGGGATCTACCAGACTCAAGTAGGAAACAGTGGTGGTGATGCACATATCACCATGTCAGGCTCTATGTGTGCATTAGTGAGGATCTAGCAAAGCAAAAACCAGGACGTCAGTAAAAAAACACTTTAATAGCGAGCAAAGCTTTCGGAAATAATCCTTCTCAATACTAAAATACATGAGTACATTCTCAATATATATAGGTCCCAAGATAGTCACATGACCAACAGCCAAAATCATATGACCCACATTAAAGGCATAACTAGACATATATTAAAAGCTCTTAATACAAAAAATTTTTAAAAAAAAATATATAAAAAATACAAGAAAAAAATAATAAGAAGAAAAATATAGATCAAATCACAGCTTAGTTCTACTAAGCTTAATCAATATAGGTTTAATACTAACCATACTGTTTAGGCCAGGAGGTGAGTCACTAGCCAATCTTAAAATCCATCTATATTCTTTAGTTTCAAGGGCATTATTTATATCCCCACCTCTAACCGAAGGATGTATAGAGTCTATAGCCCTAAATTTAAATGTATGTCCATCTCCACAATCCGAAATGTGTTTATAGAGTGCATTTCTATCTACGTGCCTCCTAATATCTGATTTATGTTCTGTAATTCTTTCCTTCAGCTTCCGTGTAGTTTTGCCTACATAGAAGGAATCACATGCCACGCAGGTGGCTAGATATACTATGTGTGTAGTGATGCATGTTGCAAATGTGTGAAACTTAAATCTCTTATTAGTTACTGGATGCACAAAATGGTCGCTGTTTTCACAAAAAATATTTTCACAACAGGAGCAGCTATGGCATTTAAATGTACCAAATTTAGATGAAGTGGTGGTGGTGCACATGTCAGGCTCTATGTGTGCATTAGTGAGGATCTACCAGACTCAAGTAGGAAACAGTGGTGTTGATGCACATATCACCATGTCAGGCTCTATGTGTGCATTAGTGAGGATCTACCAGACTCAAGTAGGAAACAGTGGTGGTGGTGCACATATCACCATGTCAGGCTCTATGTGTGCATTAGTGAGGATCTACCAGACTCAAGTAGGAAACAATGGTGGTGGTGCACATATCACCATGTCAGGCTCTATGTGTGCATTAGTGAGGATCTACCAGACTCAAGTAGGAAACAATGGTGGTGGTGCAAATATCACCATGTCAGGCTCTATGTGTACATTAGTGAGGATCTACCAGACTCAAGTAGGAAACAGTGGTGGATGGGAAGAGGACAGGGTACTGTTCTGGCATGTGGGAGCATAGTATGCCCAACACCACATGTTTCTCAGGAAAGTACTTGAAAATGTGGGGGCAAAACACAAAAAGAAGTCTTACAGGCCTCATCAGCATTCATCTACAATTAGTAGAATCTGTCATTTGAGGTCTCAGTCATGCAGGACTTATCTGTAGGATCACCTGCATACAGTAGGTCATGATATTACAGCAAGCCAGCATCAAGCTCATCTGGTAGCACTTCCTCACAATCATAGGTACCATCACCCACCCTATCCTAAGTGGACGCTGTGTATCACACATTTGAACTAGTGTAAGTTAGGATTAGCAGAGCAACTACTGAAAATGTCACATAATTCATTGACATGCATTTCAGTACACAAATGTCACTGGATAAAGTCAAAGGAAATGTAAAAAAAAAAAAAAAAAAAAAAGTGGGAGGAAGATCAGGAGGGAAAACTATAGAATGCAATGTAGACCAGTGTATTAAGAGCCTTTTAAGCACTTGAGTAATGCTAATGCTTGTAACAACAGAAATAAAGTAAAACAAGGGGAAGGGGTAATCTGCAGACTGCAATGTATAGTAAGTAGTATTAAGGACCTATTCAGCAGCATGATTTTATGTTGAATAATGCTATTGTTTGCAGTTAAAGAAAAGATAATTAAAAATAAAACAATAAAAGGAAGTGTGAGAGCAGCACAGTGAAAGACAGTACACTATTAACAGCCTAACACAACACTGGAAAATGATTACATGAGTAATATTAATTTCTCCATCATCTGCAGCACTCTTTCCTCTTTACCCTCAGCACTGCACAGATGATGATGATAGCTATTAGTTCTGATGACACAAAGTTTGGTATCTATAACAAAATGAATTGATCTGATGTGCAGTATTTGAAGAGAGAACAGAAAAGTGATTATTTTTTTTAATCAGAAAAAAGTACAGAAACATTAGGATATACCAAAATAAATGTTACATAACTTTCTTTTCCTGTAGAAGATAGGCTCTAATGAAAATTGCAAGGTGGAGTACATTATCAATACAAATACAAATACACAGAATTTCTTCCACCTGCTCTGCCAAGTGGTGGAAACGTAATTATCAGTTAATGAACATTGAGGCAGAAGTAGTATCTCACAGCAGTCCTTACAGAAAACGTATGTGCATTACAGTACAGAAATGTACATATTCTTTACATGCTGGCATTTCTATTCACTGCACAGATCTCAGTGTATAGTCAGGCATGACTCGGTATATGGTAACAATAAACAGAAAATTTACATAAACCATATGAGTACCTATATTTAAAAAAAAATTCTTTAAAAATAAGAGGGAAAGTCTGCTATAGAGTGACAGTAGGCCATGCACCACACCGCATAGCAGACACATAGAACTGCATATATCAATTATACTCTATTTATTTCATTTGCCTCTTTGCCTTACGACTGCTGCGAAATGGTCACCAACACTATCGTCATTCGTGGAGGGACGTATACTTGGGGAAGTTCACCACCATACTGGGACATGATTATGTTGTGCAAAGTGCAACATGCAGGAAATGTCCTGCATGCAGTAGCAGGATCAAACTGAAAAACAGGCTTTCAGCAGGTCAAACGCTCACTCAATGACAACGCGTATCTGAGACAAGGTGATGCTGTACCTGTCTTCAGCACCTCTGATAGAGCCTGAGCAGGGTTCATTAACTAAATCTTGAGTGGATAGCCTGCATCACCTGGAAAACACAAGAAAAGAAAAAAGAAAAGAAAATGGGTGGCAGATACCACAAGGAAACGATGGTTTAGTACTAAGCAATACTTTTTCCAAAGCACAACTAACTGCATAGTTATAATTAATTATAATTAAAATTTCTACTCACCAACTAGGTGGCTATGAGGCATCATACTGTGCAGGTAGAGAAAGTAGAATGAGATTGTGTGCCACATTTGTAAATCATGGACACTGCCAAAATGTAGGCCAACATGTTGGTGATGTATGCCTATGCATCATGCACTACCTGGCAGTTGATGGAGTGGCATCCCTTTCTTCTTTGGTATCACTCACCCACGGTCCTGATGAGACCATAATAGTAACATGGGTGCAATCTTTCACACCAAGCACCTCAGGGAAATGTGCCATTCTATAGAAGGCACTCATGGCTCTGGCTTGGTCCTGCTGTGACACTGGCAGATAAATTTATTTTTTATTTATTTATTTTACAGTTGTTGACTGTAATTGTCCAACTGAGCTGGAATAGCCCTTTTTCAGTGGAGGCCCGGGGAGAAAAACTCCACAAATGTTACAATGAAGGTTTACCATTGAAAGAATTGAAAATATTTACAGTACATCAATAAATAAAGCAGTATAACAAAGTAATATAATGTTTACATCTATAGCAGAAATAAAGAAAATTGTAATGTAGGTGCTGTTACTGTATATTTCAAAAGTGGGAGAGAGATGAGAGATGCATATTTTAGTAGTAGTAAGAGGAGTTTACTGTTCATGGTGAATACGCCAGGTACAAGAGAGGTGAAGAAGGCTAGGAAGAGCTATGAGGTATAAAAGTAGTAGAGGTCAGTTAAGCAATACAACATAGTAGGCAGATAGAGCACAGTTTTAGGGGATAGTAGAGAAGATTTGGAAGGGTGAGTACAGTGACAGGGCCAGTGAATTTTTAAACATTCCTAGGTAGCTGCCTTGAATTGTTTAAGTTGATTGAGGGACCTAGTTTCTAATGGAAGCTTATTCCAAAAAAGGACAGGCTGATAACTATAGAGGTTGCATCCCATTTTGGTTTTGGGTTTATAGATCTGTTGATGTGTAGAAGGTTTTGGTCTGAGCTGCATAGAGATCTGGTGGGAGAATAATGAGAGATAACAGGAGATAAGCTGGGGCAGTAGGAGGGCTGGTATAGAATGGAGTGAATAATCTGGAGTTGAGAGGGGAGAAGCTGGTGTGGTAATTCTAGCCAGTTTAAGTTTTTTAGTGAGAGACAGTGATGAGATTTAAATGTTTGGTGTGCTACAAATCTAGCTACTTTGTTATAGGCTGATTCTAATTTAGTAAGGAGAGAAGAGTTGAGATTTGTCAGGATTTGAGAGCTATACAATAGACTGGGTAGGAGGTAAGCTTACGAGAGGGTTACTTTTGCTTTGTTAGTGAGAAACTTTTTATTTCTGTATAGGAGGCCCAGTTTTACGTGGGTCTTCTGAATACAGTTATTAACATGTAAGTCAAACTTTAGTTGATCATCTATGATGATAACTAAGAGTTTTGTGCTTGATTCAACTTTGATGAGAGGGTTGTTTAGAGACTGAATAGAGAAGCTATGTTTAAGGTGGTTGACATTTTTGGGTAAGAAAAGTAGGAGTTCTGTTTTCTTAGGGTTCAGAATATGCAGATTTTTGTAAGATCCAGGTTTCTCCTGAGTTAAAGGATGCCTGAGTGGTAGAGATGACTTCAGAGGGTGTGTCAGCAATGGTAATGACTGTAGAGTCATCAGCATATTGTATCAGAGATGACTGGGGACAGGAAGTATAGAGTTGATTAGTAAAGATATTGAAAAGTAATGGGCAACTTGTGCCAAGAGTATGTCAAGGAACTGTTGAGGTATCCCTGAGACAGAAGCCAGAGAAATACCCAATGTGTTTCCAGTCTGTCTCTAGAAGGTCCCTGTGGTAAGTATATTGAGGGCTCTATATACCTTAGTATCTGTAGCCAGAGGTATAGGAAGACCATGCATCCTTCCAGATTCTACCTGTGGGCCATACATACTCACTAAAGCCCTTAAAATATCTATGTCTATTGTAAATCTATTAGGCATTTCTTGATTATCAGTTATATTAGATTATTCTTTGTCTGTATCATCACTTTCTTGGCCAGCAAGTGCTGCTGGGTGCAACTGATTTTGGCTCAACCAAGACCAACCAATCACACCAAGAAATAACTAGGCTAGCAGCAAAAGCAAGCATCATCACCAAATGCAATGTAGAAAAGGCACAATTTTTTCCTTTCATAGTGCCTCTGCAGATGGCATGGAAATGTGTTAAAAAGACTATGAATCACAAACTGCAGAAAGTGGACTAATTAACATAAGAAGTTCTATAATATTTTTCAGATTAAGCTCATTATTCCCTCATTTGTATAAGTTTGTTCAAGGCTACTGCATAGAAGTGCAGCTGACCTCTGTGAATCTCACTAAGGCTGTGTTAGACACAAGCAAAACAGACTGCTGTTATGCCTGAGCATAACACCTATAAATACCAGTCCGAATGTTTACAGATGGGATCATTTTCAAAAAAAAAAAAAAAATGGCAGAGCTGATTACATCACATAGACCACAGCACTCTTGTGTACATCAGTGTAAACAGATTAACTTGATTCCAAAAACATGAGGGCTAAAACTTACTGAAAGTAAGCTTTGCATTTGTTTACTCACAGTGTTTTGTTTAGATGGCACATCTAAATTATTGCAGAATAGTGGGCCGGGGTTTGCCTCTCTCTGTGTAATAAATCATTTCTGTAAAATCTGACTGTAGTTTGAAATTTATTTAGAAATGGCTGCCACTAAGATTTGTGATCCTTTTTATGTTACAGCAACCATAAATCTTGTTCCTGCTTAGGAAATATTATCTGACCCATGGAAAACAAAAACTGGTCTGCTTTCTTAATGGGCTATGAGTATTTCTGTTGTAAAGTCAGTATTTTTTTGTTAAAATTACAAGACAGACATGATTTGCTATGAAAGTGATTATACGTTACATATCCTGATGTGGATAACACTATGAAAGTGATTATGTGTTACATATCCTGATGTGGATAACACTATGAACGTGATTATATGTTACATTTCCTGCCGTGGATAACTCTATGAAACTGATTATACGTTACATATCCGAGACTGCGGTGATGGTGCTGCGGTAGCGCTGTCGCCTCACAGTTAGACGTTGCCCGTTCGATTCTCAGTTAGAGCGTCTTCTGTGTGGCGACATGCGTGAATGGGCGTTCCTTCGTTGAAGGTTGTGTGTTAGGCCAGGCAAGCCAGCAAGTAAAACTCTACTGCCAATCATTAGCGGACCGGAGTTCCACTGTGGCAACCCCTAACCGGGAAAAGCTGAAAGACACAAACAAACAAACAAGGCAGACATGATTTGCACTGCTTTTTTCAAAAGACATAAATGACAAAGTTAGGACTGCCACATGAGAAAAACAAGTGAAATCCTTAATATTACCATTATTTTAGTCTAACTTTGCATGTTTAAATTAAAATTATTCTCATGACTAAAATTCCAAAAGCTGCAGCATCTAGTTGTCTTAAGAAATGTAGTGAAAACAGAAGTAGTCAGTAAATTCTTTTTGTCCATCAGGAAAGGTAACATAGAAATCAAAACATAAACCAAACAAGGAGCAGAATTTTGTTATATATGAGTGTGTGTGTGTGTGTGTGTGTGTGTGTGTGTGTGTGTGTGTGTGTGTGTGTGTGTGTGTGTGTGTGTGTGTGTGTGTGTGTGTGTGTGTGAGAGAGACAGTTCTAACATGCAGCTGCAAAGATGAGGGACCATTGCCTGAGTGCATCCCTGCCCCTGCAGCCACTACATTATATACTAGCGAAGCGGAAAAAGATAAAACTGCTCTGTCATTTTTAATGTCCCTTTGCCCACTATGACATCTCTCTCAGGCTATATTAAACATATTTATTGCCACTAGAAGTCTGTTCTAACTCAGGTCCAAGGAGAAAATCTACAGCAAAACATCCCATTAATGTACAACATGCTTAGAGAGCGCACTAAGCAAATACTCATGCCTCACAGCATCTGTACAGTACATAATATACAAATAATTACACATTGTCCACAATACCCTAGCAGTACATATTAAAGAAATAACCATGCATCCTTCTCAAAATTCACACAGTACATGTTAAACAAATAATTATACACACTCAACAACATCTTTACAGCACATACTTAAAAATAATCATACAAGTTCAATAGTCTTATCACTAAACATACTGAACACAAATGTGTACATGACCCACACTATCTGTACAGTATCTACTAAACAAAATAGTTATACTTGAACTGCAACATCATCCCTGTACATGCTAAAGAAATAATTAGACATGCAAAACAATATCCTCACATTATGTACTAAACAAATAATTACACATTTAACAACATCCTTATAGCACATACTAAACAATCAGGTAGATTCAAAAGTCTAGTTTCTTGTTGTAGAAAAATAATACAGAAGATTATTTTTTTAATTATTTTCAAAATTAGAAAGGTTGAGAGTTGAATCATATATCAGTATATATATATATATATATATATATATATATATATATATATATATATATATTGAAAATAGGTTTATAACAACCTGTAACATGAAGCTTTATGTTACTACAGTAACAGGAATGAAAATGTGTTGTGGTGTAATTTAAATAGACTTGTCTTCAGTTTTTGAGAGGGTCATACACAAAACATTGATCAATAAATTAGAACAACTAGGTATTTATGCAATTTTCATAAGATGGGTAGCTGCATGGTTAACGAATAGGACATGGCAAGTATCATACAGGAATTCATCAGGTAAAATTTTACGTTACAGTAGGGGGTGTCCCACAGGGCACTTTCCTGGGCTCATACTTATTTAGTATGTAGCTTTCTGATTTATCTTTTTTATCTGAGGTTTTCTACAGTTTGTATACAGAGAGTCCAGTCGCTTGTCAACCATGCATTGATTATGCAGGCTTTTTGCTGACTCCTGATCCATCCACTGCTAAATAAGTACTTTAAAGTGCTGAGTTGCACTCTTTCTTGATATATACTAGAACTGTTGATATACTTGTCCATTTTTATAGACTTTTTGCACGTCAAAACTACATTTAAAGATTATTGATTTTACCACTACATTTGCTGAATCCATATCCAGATCTGAATATTTACTAAACACTGCTGATTTGCACTTTAACTTGCAATTTACTAGTGTTGCTTTAATATCTGTGCATTGCTTGCTGTGTCCTTGCTCCATGTTCTAACTTTTAGTGCCTTGGGTTATTGACACATTACTTTACTGTGAGTTCCTGCACTTCTGTTTGGCTTTACAGCTGTAACTTGTTTAACTCTCTGCATTTATGGAAGCCTCAGACAGTATTTTTACTTTAAGAATTCATTAGTCTTCACTCTAATATCAGAATAGTGTAGCCTGGTCTCTTTTAAGCTGTGACTCATTGTTTGTGACATGAAAGTGTGTTTTTGCTATTGGCCAGAGGGCTAGCTTGTTTATTTTGGAAGGATGGCCTAATGGTTAAGGTGTTTGCCTTACAAACACAAGGTGCAGGTTTGAGGCTCCCAAGGGATAATTGACTAGGCTTAAAATGGCTTGCAAGGGCAGTTAGCTTAGTACTTATCTATGAATCTATGAATCTATTTGGTCTTCTCTGCCTGTATGAACTCTAGAGCATTCACTCACTTAGTAACCACACCTTTAATTGCAGAGGCTTTTTGCTGAATCCTGATCCATTCACTGCTAGATAAGTACTTTAAACTTATCTTGATATATACTAGAGATGCTGTTATATTTCTGGATTTTTACAGAATTTTTGCACATTAAAACTGTATTAAAGTATTATTGCTTTTGCCACTGCATTTGACTGTTGAGTTGAATCCAGATCCTTCCAGATCTGAATATTTACGCCACTTTACCAAAGTGCACTTCATCTTGTAAATTACTAGTGCTACCTTAATATATGTGTGTTGCTTGCTATGTCCTTGCTATGTCCTTGCTCTCTGTTCTAAGTTTTAGTGCCTTGTGTTTTTGCCACAAATGTTTACCTTGAGTTCCTGCACTTCTGTTTGGTTTTATAGTTGTAAATTGGTTAGTTTCTGCATTTTTGGGAGCCCCAGATAGTGTTTTTAAATTAAGAAGTCTTTGGTCTGCCCTTTAATGACAGGAGAAAAGTAGCCAAGGCTCTACTGTGCAGGGAATCATTATTTGTGACCACAGAGTGTGTTTGTTTGCTATTGGCCAGAGGGCTAACTTTGTTAGTTTGTTTGCTTGTTTCTCTGCTCGAATAAAGTCATTTTTGCATGATTCTGCTCATCGCACAGCAGTGGTTAGTAGTGCCCTGTATAGATGAAGCTGTATTGTTTGTTTGTGTCTTTCGGCTTTTCCTGGTTAGGGGTCGCCAGAGCGGATTGGCAGTTGATTTTTACATACTGGCTTGCCAGGCCTGATGCACAACCTTCAACAAAGGTACGCCCATTCACGCATGTCTCCATGCAGAAGACGCTCTAGCTGAGAATTGAACCGGACAGGGCCTTACTGTGAGGCGACAATGCTAACGCAGCACCACCACCGCGGGTCCCAATTCCTGATTAAAAACATCCCTGTAAGAGTTCTTGATCACATAACTAATTAATGACACCAGCTTTGGCAAAGAAGGGCACCAGTCCATGAATTTTGACTACGTTTGTACAACTTAACCAATTAGTACCGTTGCAAGTCTGTGCTCTCCTAGTGGTCAGGCAAAGGGGAGCATAAATCCTTTGATACCGCAACCCTTGAAACTCACTATATTTATATCTGAAACCATGGGTCAGCACTTTACTACTATCTCCTTCTTGGGCAACTTGGCAGAAATGGGAATCTTGGGAGAATGTAGCACTTGTTTCATGTTTCCTGACAGCTATCCAATTGTTAAACAATCAGATACCATATGCGAGAGATGTAGCCAATAGAAAGGAGAAAATAGCCATGAAGAAGGCTCCCAAGAAACCAAGCAAACTGTCAAGCTGGAACATTTAACCAGACTATATACACTTTATTAGCGCTTTCGTCCAACAAGTAATGAACTTCATCAGATAGTACATGCCCGAAAAAATCAGTAATTTAAACAGGAAATGCACCTATCAGATTTTGTCATTCACATATCAATTAACATGACAATTAAGCCACCCTCAGCTTTATGAAAACAACATTAAAATACATTTATTGCATGTAAAACTTTGCCTTTTCCTTCATACCTAAAACTAACTAAAAATAAAAACATTTTTAAAATATCGCATCTTAAAAATGAACAACCAGAATTGTTATCTCTCTAGGGCTTTTAGTTTTAACAAGCAAGAAATAGAGCATATATCATTAAACCCCGGCCACTTAAAAGCATTGAGCCTTAACAGCCATAGGAGTTCCTTCTTTTCTAAAAGCAAACTAATAGGACCTCCTGGTTCTGAAACAATTGTTTCAATGGCCATGTATTTAAAGCTATGTCTTAAACAATCCTTAACATGTTTTGCAAGAGCGTTAATGTCCTGTTCCTTTCTAATAGCATATTCATGTTCATAGATTCCGTCTCACAATCTGTGACTGGTTTTGCTCGCATAGTAACCTGGACAATGTTTGCAGCTTGCTAAATATATTACCCCCTTCGAATTGCAATCAAATTTATATGTAATCCTGTACTCATTTCCATCCAATTGGAATATATTGCCAGGTTGAATTTTTGAACACAATGGGCATCTGCCAGATCTGCTCATTCAGGGATCCCAGTCAGGTTGGATTCTGTCCATATTTTCCAAAATTAACTTAAAATTAGTTCCTCTCCTAAAAAAAACATTCTGGAGAATGATCCGAACTTTTCCCTAAAATGACTTTCCTCCATCAAGATAGCCCAATTCTTAAACAAAATTCTACATATCCCCCCATGGTCAGCACTAAATTGGGTAATAAACTGGATATTATTCAATGAGGACAATCCTAAGTTTGATCATTCATGATTAGTTGTAACAACGTCAATATGGCATGAGTCAATGCATGTGAAGGTCCCAAAATAGGATGAAAATGTCCTGTTGATCTTTTAAACACTACCTCATTTTTTATTTCAGTAAGTAAATGAGTGCGGTACCCTCTCTCTCAGAATGGTTGTTATTAGAGGAACTAATTTTAAGTTAATTTTGGAAAATTTGAACAGAATCCGACCGGATAGGGACCCCTGAATGAGCAGATGTGGCAGATGCCCATAGTGCTCAAAAATTCAAACTGGCAATATAGTTCAATTGGATGGAATGAGTACAGGATTACACATAAATTTGATTGCAATTCAAAGAGGGTAATATATTTAGCTAGCTGCCAACATTGTCCAGATTACTATGTGGGCAAAACCGATCGTAGATTGCAAGACAGAATCTACGAACATGAATATGCTATTAGAAGGGAACAGGACATAGATTGAAATACATGGCCATTGATACAATTGTTTCAGAACTAAGAGGAGGCCCTATTAGTTTGCTTTTAGAAAAGAAGGAACTCCTATGGCAGTTAAGGCTCAATGCTTTTAAGTGGCCAGGGTTTAATGATATATGCTCTATTTCTTGCTTGTTAAAACTAAAAGCCCTAGAGAGATAACAATTCTGGTTGTTCATTTTTAAGATGCGATATTTTAAAAATGTTTTTATTTTTAGTAAGTTTTAGGTATGAAGGAAAAGGCAAAGTTTTACATGCAATAAATGTATTTTAATGTTGTTTTCTTAAAGCTGGGGGTGGCTTAATTGTTATGTTAATTGATATGTGAATGATGAAATCTGATAGGTGCATTCCCTGTATAAATTACTGATTTTTTCAGACATGTACTATCTGATGAAGTTCATTACTTGTTGGATGAAATGCTAATAAAGTATATATAGTCTGGTTAAATGTTCCAGCTTGACAGTTTGCCTGGTTTCTTGGGAGCCTTCTTCACGGCTATTTTCTCCTTTCCATTGATATGCGAGAGATGTACTTATACGCTATTTGTCTCTTGAGGCAAAGTTCTCACACATAGCCACTACAAATATGAAACAGGTTGCCCATAACTCACAACACTACACAATACCTGCCACATGCACTACAGGGCAAACATATAGACCTACATATGTTGAGGTTCTTAAAAATAATCTACCCAGTGACCCCCCCCCCCCACCAGATACACTAATTACAATAATCACTCTCACAACCTCAAAAACACACTGTGAAAGCAGTACCAACTATGGCACATTCAGCCTCAACTGATGGTTTCTCAAATGTTAAACCCAAAAGGCAAACCACCACACAATGTAAGATTTTGTACACTAGAGACTCTATCGTGAGGCACACTGATGTCCCACTCACCAGGCTAAGCAAGGAGGTTACTGGCACTTTCTTCTTAAGGACAAAGGCAGGTCATTGAACCAGAAGTACCAGTATGACTCAGTCATAGTCCATGGGTGAGTAAATGACCTGAGATATACCTCCCTGGACTATATGAAGAGCAAAATGATGGCACTCTCAGATTTGTGTGTTTAGCATTGACCAATATTCTACCTTCATAAAGGATGAGGCCATAATGTGAACAGCAGATAACTGACTTTAATAATTGGCTTAGTTTTTTGTATAATTCAAAGGGGGCACAATGTTTGTCAGCCTGAGAGGAAATGGTTGATAGACCACGTGACTTTGCCAGAAATGGTCTGAACCTCTTGACTTTGCCAGGGATGGTCTGCACCTGGCCCTGTTTCGAATATTGGCTAAAGCTTTATACCCCCATAGTGTCTTTTTAGGTATTACCATCTTGATAAAACTTGCAGCAAAGCAAAACCAACTCAATGAAATCTAAAGGTATTGCTGCTCAATAGCAGAGACTAATCAAGGAACTCTACTCCCTGCAAACTCTCCTCACCCTGGAAAATGTAGACAGCTGTGCGTTACTGAGACATGGTGTAAAGCTGCACAGAGCACCCCAGCAATGCAGGGTTATCATGTCTTACATACATTTAGACCTGAAGGGGCAAAATCCTTGGATGAATGAAAAAAAACACACCTCAAAGTTGGTCAAACAGTATGATGCCCTTGAGTTTCTATACGTCCATATCATTGCAAGCTATACGTCCCCTTCCATGACGCAAGAATCCCATAACACATACTTAAACATACTGGAGATGCTTTCCATTTAACCCAACATCATATCCATAGGTTGCTTTAATTACCCCACTATAAACTGTGAATCATACACAACCCCTAACATGCAGGCTTAGAGATTTCTGGACTTTTTTTAAATAGGACCAGATAGTCCATGTACCCACTAGAAATGCTAACATCTTAGACATAGTGCTCACCACCTCGTATATTGCCCTCAGATCATACCATAAAGCTGTCTCCTTTATAATAACAATAAAACTCAGATACCAGATAGCCATGGAACATTTAGAAATTATTCCAAGACAAATTTCCTACTTCTAAGGGACACCATGGAAAAATTTCAGCTCCCCACAAACCAAAGGATATCTGCTGCCCACACTGTGTCATCCACAAGAAGCCTCTACAATCATATTTACAGCTCTATAGAGGCTGTGGTACCTACCAAAAATAAATTCATGACAAACTCAAAAAAACAAGCCGTCCTGGTGGAATCACAGCAACAATAGATTATATAACAAAAGATAGGAAATGCAATGCCCAGCAAGATAAGAACTCCCTCAACAAACTAAGTAAATAACACAGGGGATTAGCTGATTCATCAAAACCAAATCTGAGGTAAAAGTAGCCTCCCAGGCTAAGAACAACTACAAAGCCTTCTTCAGTTATGCCAAAACCTCAAAGGCACTGCACAACACTCTGCCAAGCTAATTGTAAACTGCGCCGCCTATACTGAGCCTGAGGATATAGAAAATCTACTGTCTGATAAATTTAGCTCCAATTCAACTCTACTTTCTGCTTCAGACACTTCTCTAGAAATAGCCCCAACCATAGCTCCTCCAACTATCACTAGGGAACAGGGCCTCAATGCATTCTCCAAGGCAAAGAAAACACTGTATCAATGGGACCTGATAATATTCCAGGATGTCTCCTTAATAGCATAAAACATGACCTTTTGGGGCCTCTAGAAACACTATTCAGTCAACCTCAAACAGGCTTCTGGCCAAGTGAATGGAGGATTCCAAGTATTATCCTGTTATAAAAGGATGGGCCACAGGAAACTACCGACCTATAAACCTGACTAATCTCATATGCAAGGTCATGAAAAGAATTATTATGAACATGATAAATAATGACTCGGGGGAAACCTTCAGATGCTGGATCCAACTCAGTTTGGTTTCATCAAGGAAAGGCCATGCCTATTCAACCTGGTGGACCTCTTCAAGAAGGTCTACAAAGCAACGGACGAGGAAAAAACAGTTAATACTACCTACCTCGACCTGGCAAAAGCATTCAATGCAATCCCCCACTAACACATTGTAGGCAAGCTCCCTGAATTAGGCATAAACCCCTATAAACCCCCTATATGCTAAATAGCCAACTGGCTCACAGATAGGACCCAGGATGTTAAAAAGGGGAGTCTATCTCTATGAAAAGGCCCAGTCAGTAGTGATGATCCTCAGGGCTTGGTGCTGGGCCATTCCATTTGGCATCTACTTCTCTGAAGTTGAGGCCAGTGTCAAAGACCTCTTGTTGACCAGATTCACAAATCATTACAAATTAGGTACAGTTACTGAATTCCCCAAGATATAAACATCCCCCAAGAGGGCCTTATGCAGACTTATAACTGGTGCTAGGGCCACAGCCTTAACCCCAACACTAAGAAGTGCATAATGGTATTGTCACTAAGATGACCAACCTTGGAAATTACTACATTGATAATACACACCTAAGAGCAGACCCAGTAGTCAGGAATTTGGGAATACATGTAGACTGTGACTTGGACTTTGGCTGTCATGTGTCTGTTGTAGTAAGAAAATCATTCCATGTTGCACAACTTATAAACAAGGGATGGTATCCAGGCCCAAAGATGTCATTGTTCCTTTGTACTCATAAGATCAATCAATGAGTGAATGCACTCTTAGCATGTACCTGACCAGGCATATGTAACAACTGCAACAACCACAAAGGTCCCTCTCAAAAAGTATAGATGGAATAAAAAATGTTCAGGCTGCCTCAAAGCTTTTTCTTTATACTCAGTCTCCTACAGGTTGCTGAGAAGCAACCTATGACTGGCCTATGAAGCATCCTCTGATCCAGCCTTAATGGACCTGTTGCACATCTACAAAATTAACAGAATCAGAAACACCAAACCCAGGTACCTAAGCCTAGCCTGCAACATAAATAGGATATGCTGGAGGGACACATATGTGTCTCAGAGGCTGTCCTTTCTCTGAAACAGCCTTCCTATCCATGTGAACAAAGTTCTTCCTTGAACGTATTCAAGTGAAACCTGGATCAGTGGATGGGGAAATCACAAATTTACCTCTGGTCTGGTACTTATATCTCTTTTAAAAGAGAGGAACCTTGTAAATGCTTGACTGCTCATGCTCATGTTTATATACCCCCATATAACTTATGGGGCCAATATTTCTCTAATATTTCTGGGAACCATGGCTAGGTTTAAAAAGGGTATTTAGGATCATCAGACTAGTATTCTCCTTTGATTCTATGATACTGTGATGACTTGAATATAGGAATATTGATTACACCTGTTACAGGTAGAGCATGTCTGCAAAACACATTGACCAGCTGGGCTCAGGAGAATAATATGTTGAACTTTCTTTTTCTTTCTGCTGCTCCCATTAGGGATCACCACAGCAGATCATCTGTTTCTATTTCTTCCTGTCCTCTGCATCTTGACCTGTCACACCAACCACCTGCATGTCCTCTCTTACCACATTCATCAACCTTATCTTAGACCTTCATTTTTTCCTTTTAGCTGGCAGCTCCATCCTTAGCATCCTTCTCCCAATAAACTAAGCATCCCTCCTCAGCACATGTCTAAACCAATGTAAATCTCACCTCTCTGGCTTTGTCTCCAAACTGTCCAACCTGAGCTGACCCTCTAATATACTAATTTCTAATTCTGTCCCATCCTTGTCACACCCAATGCAAATCTTAACATCTTTAACTCTACCACCTCCAGCTCTGACTCCTGTCTTTTTGTCAGTGCCACCATCTCCAGCCCACATAACACAGCTGGTCTCACTACCATCTTTAGACCTTCCCTTTCACCCTTACTGGTACCTGTCTGTCACAAATTACTCCTGATACTCTTCTCCACCCACTCCACCCTGCTTGAACTCTTTTTCACCTCTCTCCCACACTCACCATTACTCTGAACTGCTGAACTCAAGTATTTAAACTCATCCACCTTTGCCAACTCTACTCCCTGCATCCTCACCATTCTTCTGCCCTGCCTCTCATTATGTCTTAGTCCTACTGACCTTCATTTCTCTCCTCTCTAGAGCATATCTCCACCTCTCCAGGGTCTCCTCTACCTGTTCCCTACTCTCACTGCAAATCACAATGTCATCCGAAAACATCATAGTCCACGGGAACTCCTGTCTGATCTCTCTGTCAACTTGTCCATCACCACTGAAAATAAGAAAGGGCTCAGAGCTGATCCTTGATGTAATCCTACCCCACCTTGAACACATCTGTCACTCCTACCACTGACCTCATCACTGTCACACTGCCCTCGTACATATCCTGCACCACCCTTACATACTTCTCAGCCACTCCTGACTTCCTCATACAATACCAGAACTCCTCTCTAGGCACCCTGTCATATGCTTTCTCTAAGTCCACAAAGACACAATGCAACAAGGAGAATAAAATGTTGATAAATACATCAAAAACTAAGCTTATGAGATTTGGGAGACATAGATTAAAGTGGGAATACTTAATCCTGCACACTGCAATTGAAACTTTGTATCATTATAAGTTACATTAAACCAAAATTAGAGTATGTAATAATAGTAATAATAATAATAATAATTAATGATGATAATAATAATAATAATAACAATAATAATAATAATAATAATAATAATAATAATAATAATAATAATAATATGGAAATCTTAACAGAACAGCAGAAATATACCAAGGATATCCATGAATGTGAAAGTGTTAAGTTATTATGAAAGATTGAAATATCTGTGCTTGTGAAATTGTACAGTGTGCCAACAAAAATAAATCTTGGTGATGACCACACACTAAGAACCAACGAGTCTAGTATTCAAAGTTCAGATAATTTATTTAGCACTTTTGGCTCATTGGGACTTCATCACAATGACAAGCCAGCATTTCAAACTCAACTTTATAGTCATTATACACATTGCAATTGGTAGTAAGCATTCTACATTATTTCCTGTGCTTTTGTCATGCCCTTTGTATTATTATGGTAACAATGAATTATCCTCAGATACAATAAATGATACATAACAAGTCCAGTGTTAAAAATGCGAGCAGCTAAATTTAACATTAGGTATCAATTAGTGTGTTGGGTGACACGCTAAATGAAAAAATATGTATGTTAATTCTTACAATTTACATTTTTAATATTAAAATATTTTTATTTCTCATTATTAATCAATTCTTTTGTGAAGTTTTATAAATTTCAGGATATACATTATGTATCATTTATACAGTACATAATATACAAGTAATTACAACACATGCCGAACAACATCTTTATAGCATGTACTAAAAAAACAAATCCTGCAAATTCAACATCATCTCAATATATACTAAACAGTTGTACATGCTCTACATCTTCACAGTACATACCAAACAAATAATTGCACAAAATCAACAACATTCTCACAGTATATACAAAACAAATAATTACACGTTCCAAAACATCATCCCTGTATGTGCTAAACAAATAATTACACATGCTCTTCAACATCCTCTTGGTACACACAAAACAAATAATTACACATGCTCTTCAACATCCTCGTGGTACATACAAAACAAATAATTACACATGCTCCACAACATCCTTGCAATACATACAAAACAAATAATTACACATGCTCCACAACATCCTCATGGTACATACAAAACAAATAATTACACATGCTCCACAACATCCTCATGGTATATACAAAACAAATAATTACACATGTCCCACAACATCCTTGTGGTACATACAAAACAAATAATTATACATGCTCCACAACATCAACACAGTATGTACAAAACAAATAATCTCCCACATGCACTATCATCCTCACAATACATGCTAAACAAATAATTATGCAATCTCCAGGATGCTTAGAGTACATGCTGAAGAATTACACACACTTCACAATATCACCCCTGTGTATACTATAGAGTCATAGATTAGTACTAGGCTAACTGTCTTCATAGACCATTTTAAGCCTAGCCAATTACCCCCTATGAGAATCAAACCGTGCACCTTGTGCTTTTAAGGTAAGCACCTTAACCATTACACCATCCTCCCACCCTAGCAAATAATTACACATGCTCTTCAACATCCTCGCGGCACATACAAAACAAATAATTACACATGTTCTTCAACATTCTTACGGTACATAGAAAACAAATAATTACACGTGTTCCACAACATCCACACAGTATGTACAAAGCAAATAATTACCCATGTTTCTCAACATTCCTATAGTATGTACAAAACAAATAATTGCCCACATGCACTATCATCCTCACAATACATGCTAAACAAATAATTATGCAGTTTCCAGAATGCTTAGTGTACATGCTAAACAATTACACATGTTCCACAACATCATCCCTATCCATACTAAACAAATAATTATACATGCTGTAAATATCCTCCCAGTCCATACTAAATTAACAATTACACATGCACCAAAACATCTTCACAGCACATAAACAAATAAATACACAAATATATTATTATACATACACCACAACATTGTCATATTCCTGACTGAACAAATTATTATATACCCCCCACAACATCCTGGTAGTACATACTAAACTTATACTTGCACACTCCACATAATGTCCAGACAGCACATACAAAGCAACATTTTTGCAGTACATAACAAACAAAAAATTGTATGCTCTTCACAGAATCCACACCATACATACTGAAAAAATAATTACACACACTCAGCAACATACTCAGAATGTGTATTAAATACATACTAAAAAATAATTACACACACTCAGCAACATACTCATAGTGTGTATTAGATACATACTGAAAAATAATTGCACACACTCAGCAACATACTTATAGTGTGTATTAAATAATTACATGCACTCTGCAAAATCCTCATAGTGTGCATTAACAAAATAATTACATGCACTCCGGAACATCCTCACAGCCTGCATTAAACAAATAATTATACATACTGTGCAACATCATTAAAGTGTACATTAAATAAGTAATTACAGGCACTCTGCAACACCCTCACAGCCTGCATTAAATAATTACACACACTCACAGTGTGCATTAAAGAAATAATTACAAGCACTTTGCAAGATTATCACAGTGTGCATTAAACACATAATCATACTCAGTCTGCATCATCCTCCCAGCCTGCATTAAAGAAATAATTACACATACTCCATAACTTCCTCACAGTTTGCATAAACAAATTACCAGCTTGCATTAAACAAATAATTACACACACTCCACAACATCTTCACAGCATGTATTAAACAAATAATAACATGCACCCTGCATTGTCCTCAAAGAGTGCATTAAATAAATAATTACATGCATTCTGCAACATCCTCATAGCATGCATTTAGAAAATAATTACACACACTCCAACCACAACACCCTTACAGCTTGCATTAAGGAAATAGTTACATGCACTCTGCAACATCCTCACAGTCTGCATTAAACAAATAATTACATGTATTCTGCAACAACCGCATAGCATGCATTAAAAAATAATTACATGCACTCTGCAACACAGCATGCATTAAATAATTACATGCACTCCACAGCATCCTCATAGTGTGCATTAAACAAATAATTACATGGACTCCACAACATCCTAACAGCATGTATTCAACAAATAATTACATGCACTCAACAATATCCTCACAGCGTGCATTAAACAAATAATTACACACATTTCATAACTTCCTCACAGTGTACATTAAACAAATAATCATGGTCACTCTACAGCAAACTCACAGCTTGCTTTAAAACAAATAATGACACGCACTCCCCAACCTCCTCACAGCCTGCATAAAACAGATAATAACCCACACTTCACAACATCCTCACATTGTGTATTAAACAAATAATGGACACGAACTCTACAAAATCCTCACAGCCTTTAGTACACAAATAACCACATGTACTCCACAACCTCCTCACAGCCTGCATTAAACAAATAATGACACATACACTGCAACACTGTCACAGCTTGCATTAAACAAATAATTACACACACTCCACAACATCTGCCCAGCCTGCATTAAACAAATAATAACATGTACTTCACAACATCGTCACAGTCTGCAATAAACAAATAACTTCACATGCTCCATAACATCCTCACAGTCTGCAATAAACAAGTAATAACATGTACTTCACAACATCCTCAAACCTGCAATAAACAATCACATGCACTCTGCAACACTGTCACATCTTGCATTAAACAAATAATTGCACGCATTCTGCAAAATCCTCACAGCTTGCATTAAACAAATAGTGACGCGTACTCGGCAACATCCTCACAGCCTACATTAAACAAATGGTGACACACACTCCACAACATCCTCACAATGTGTGTTAAGCCAAGAATTTTACAGCATCCTCACAGTATGCATTAAACAAATAATGACACAAATTCCACAACATCCTTACAGCCTGTATTAAACAAATAATGACATGCACCCCACAACATCCTCGCAGCATCCAGTAAAAAATAATTACATACACTCCACAACATTCTCATAGCAGAATTAAACAAATACTTACAAGAACTCTGTAGTATTCTTATAATCTGCATTAAACAAATAATTACATGCACTCAGCAACATTCTCACAGTCTGCATTAAAGAAATCATTACACTCAACTACAACATCCTGACAGCCTGCATTAAACAAATCATTACAACCACTCCACAACATCTGCATAGACTGCATTAAACAAATAATGACATGTACTCTGCAACATCCTCACAGCCTTCCTTACAGAAATAATTATGCAATAATTACACACACTCTGCAACATCTTCACAGAATGTATTAAACAAATAATGACATGCACCCTGCATTGTCCTCAAAGAGTGCATTAAACAAATAATTACATGCATTCTGCAACATCCTCATAGCATGCATTAAGAAAATAATTACACACACTCCACAACATCCTTACAGCTTGCATTAAGGAAATAGTTACATGCACTCTGCAACATCCTCACAGTCTGCATTAAACAAATAATTACATGTACTCTGCAACATCCTCATAGCATGCATTAAAAAATAATTACATGCACTCTGCAACACAGCATGCATTAAATAATTACATGCACTCCACAACATCCTCACAGTGTGAATTAATCATATAATTACACACTCTCCACAACATCCTCATAGCCTGCATTAAACAAATAATTACATGCACTCAGCAGCATCCTCACAGCCTGCATTAAACAAATAATTGCACACACTCTGCAACATCCTCACAGCCTGCATTAAACAAATAATTACATGCACTATGCAATATCTGCATAGCCTGCATTAAACAAATAATGACACACACTCAGCAATATCCTCACAGCCTACATTAAATAAATAATTACACTCACCATGCAACATCCTCACAGCCTATATTTAACAAATAATTACACACACTCTGCAACATTGTCACAGCCTGCCTTAAACAAATAATTACACGTACTCCACAGCTTTCTCACAGCATGTATTAAACGAATAATTACATGTAGTCCACAGCATCTTCACATCTTGCCTTAAACAAATACTTACACAATAATTACACACACTCTACAACATCCTCACAGAGTGCAGTAAACAAATAATTACACACTCTCCACAACATCCTCACAGCCTACATTAAACAATTACACACACTCTGCAACATCCTCACATCCTGCATTAAACAAATAATTACACACACTCCACAACATCCTCACAGCCTACATTAAACAATTACACACACTCTACAACATCCTCACAGAGTGCATTAAACAAATAATTATACACTCTCCACAACATCCTCACAGCATGCATTAAACAAATAATTACACAGCTCTTTAACTTACTCACTGAAGGTATGTAAACAATAATTGCACATGAACCACATCTTCACACTATTTGATAAACAAATTATTGCATATGGTCCTCAACATCATCATACTACATGCAACACACATATAATACATGTTACGGGAACACTTTCCATACAATGAGCTTCCAATGTTTATAATCTCCATAATACAAATATTGTAATGCATAAGCAGTTGGTTTACATCAATACAGAAGCATGGCTATATCATTCCTAGAAAAGAGAACAAATCAGCTTGAGTAAAGGGGAGGAAATATCAACTTGTTGCTCCGTTGAGTATTACCTTTGGCCATAAGCAGACCTTATTTAATTACATTCCTTATTGTGTTAGTAAACATCTTTCTATTTTAACTGCAATAGAATACAGAAGCTTGCTCTGTTAATCCCTAGTACCCTTAATAAAGAGCAGGTTCCAGTGTAAATAAATTAGACATTATCTAATTACTCAGAGGGCCTAAAAATATGCTTGCATGGGCCATTGCTTCCATTGATCCTGAAGTGCATGACCAAAGGCACTTTCACCTAATTTGCTGCTATATTTTAGTATCACAAGTATGGTGTCAGCCTTTGACTGACATTCCTGTGTGGGGTTTAGTCTACCTAAGTGTATTGTTAACAGAGTGCAGGGAACATCACAGAAGAGATTTTTATCTATATAAACTCATGCATCCATAGAGTCACAGAGTTTGTTAAGGCACAGTCAGTCTATGGGCCATAATCACCTTGCCAGTACTCACCCTGACAGTGCACCTTCTGCCTCTAGGAGGGCAAAACAAGTTAGGCTAGGGATGAAATTACAGCCATCCATCCAATTGTTAAGGTTTGCCTTAAAGGAAGTGAGGATATCACTCTGGTTTATATGAAACACAAGATAATTCCAGAGATGGGTGAAGCACTAAGTAATAAATCTGTCTGTCCAGAGTTAAATAAAAAATAAAATAAAATCTTAGTTCATTTGTTAATGAAGAGTTGAGTGTTTCATTCAAATCCACCCCCAGCCCAGAAAACCACAGTGAAAAACTTCTCAAAAGTGAACTTCACACTTCTCAAAACTGAAGTGGAATCCTTCAAGGCCCCAGGGCCAGCGGAAACTTTGGCCCAAACTGCGGAATCCTATATAAACGCATTCTACGGACATCTCCAGGAATGCATGTATCATGCTATCCCAAACAAAATCAAGACCCAATCACCCAAAGGCAGGCGTCCAGTCTGGTGGACCCCAGCCATAAATAAACTGTACAACAGAAGGAGGAAGCTACTACATGATAGAGCAAAATCCCTAAAAGGGAAGGCATCTCTGATCAGTAATAGCAAAAAATTACGATCCCTCATAAAATCCTCCAAGGCCAGCTTCGAGAGAAAAATTGCACAGGACACTAAAGACAATCATAAGGCTTTTTTCAGTTATGTTAGGAACCTGGGATGCAACTCCCAGACTTGTTCTGAGTTGATTCTAAATGACAAAAAATACACTGAACCCACAGACATCGCCAATATCCTGGCAGACAGGTTCAGTGCAAACTTCTCCCCGCCAAAAGAGCAAGTATCTATCCTGGCAGAGTGCAGCCTCCCAAACATCTCTGATGTTCAGGTGAAGGCCGCCTTCTCCAAAGCAAAAAACACTGCTTCCATGGGACCAGATGGCATCCCGGGTTGCGTCCTACATGAACTCCAAGAAGAACTAATCCCTCAAGTAAAACTACTGTACAATCTCAGCCTCACTACAGGATATGTGCCCAAAGAATGGCGTACAGCAACAGTGGTCCCACTCCACAAAGGTGGCACCTCTGCGGACCCTGGAAACTATTGCCCCATAAGCCTGACTAGCCTAGTATGCAAGGCTATGGAGAGGATCATCATGGAACTCATAAACAAAGACATTGGGGACCTACAGACACTAGATCCTACCCAATTTGGCTTCGTCAAGGGCAGATCCTGCCTTTTGAACCTGGTCGACTTCTTCGAAACAGTCACTAAGGCCATAGATGAAGGGAAGGTAGTCCACATAGCCTATCTGGACCTCGCAAAGGCATTTGACACAATACCCCACTCGGGCATCATAGATAAGCTATCCAGCCTAAATATAAACCCCTATGTCACAAGATGGGTCGCAAACTGGCTCAAAGACAGAACCCACAGAGTCAGAGTTGCTGGAGCCATGTCAGACTCGAAACTGGTCACAAGTGGCATCCCACAAGGTTCTGTCCTGGGACCTCTCTTGTTCGGTATTTTCTTTTCTGAGGTACAGGCCAACATGGGAGGACTATGGCTCACCAAGTTCGCAGATGACTGCAAACTGGGCCATAGTCGCCTCTCCAGCTGACACAAACATCCTTCAAAAAGGTCTCACAGAGACAGATAACTGGTGCCAGAGCCATGGTCTAAAGCTAAATGCCAAAAAGTGTATAGTCATACCCTTTGGCAAAAACAATGTGCCCAGAAATTACCACATAGGTGGTAACCCATTAAGTACAGAGAAAGTAATTAGGGATCTGGGGACCCAAGTTGATAGCAATCTCTCCTTTGACAACCACATTGCCAAAGTGGTTAGAAAGACCTACATAGCCCACCTCATCATGAAAGGATTCACATCTAGATCAAGAGAGGTAATCGTGCCCCTTTATTCATCCCTCATCAGGCCCATCATAGAATACAATGCCCCCTTTGGGATGTACCTTACCCGACACCTGCAGTAATTAGAAATACCCCAAAAGTACCTCACCAGGAGGATCAAGGGACTCAAACAGATGCCATATGCTGTTCGGTTAAAAAAACTCCAGCTCTACTCAGTTGCATACCGCCTACTTCGAGGCGATCTATGCCTGACATATAAAGCATGCATTAAACAAATAATTACACAGCTCTTTAACTTACTCACTGAAGGTATGTAAACAATAATTGCACATGAACCACATCTTCACACTATTTGATAAACAAATTATTGCATATGGTCCTCAACATCATCATACTACATGCAACACACATATAATACATGTTACGGGAACACTTTCCGTACAATGAGCTTCCAATGTTTATAATCTCCATAATACAAATATTGTAATGCATAAGCAGTTGGTTTACATCAATACAGAAGCATGGCTATATCATTCCTAGAAAAGAGAACAAATCAGCTTGAGTAAAGGGGAGGAAATATCAACTTGTTGCTCCATTGAGTATTACCTTTGGCCATAAGCAGACCTTATTTAATTACATTCCTTATTGTGTTAGTAAACATCTTTCTATTTTAACTGCAATAGAATACAGAAGCTTGCTCTGTTAATCCCTAGTACCCTTAATAAAGAGCAGGTTCCAGTGTAAATAAATTAGACATTATCTAATTACTCAGAGGGGCTAAAAATATGCTTGCATGGGCCATTGCTTCCATTGATCCTGAAGTGCATGACCAAAGGCACTTTCACCTAATTTGCTGCTAGATTTTAGTATCACAAGTATGGTGTCAGCCTTTGACTGACATTCCTGTGTGGGGCTTAATCTACCTAAGTGTATTGTTAACAGAGTGCATGGAACATTACAGAAGAGATTTTTATCTATATAAACTCATGCATCCATAGAGTCACAGAGTTTGTTAAGGCACAGTCAGTCTATGGGCCATAATCACCTTACCAGTACTCACCCTGACAGTGCACCTTCTGCCTCTAGGAGGGCAAAACAAGTTAGGCTAGGGATGAAATTACAGCCATCCATCCAATTGTTAAGGTTTGCCTTAAAGGAAGTGAGGATATCACTGTGGTTTATATGAAACACAAGATAATTCCAGAGATGGGTGAAGCACTAAGTAATAAATCTGTCTGTCCAGAGTTAAATAAAAAATAAAATAAAATCTTAGTTCATTTGTTAATGAAGAGTCGAGTGTTTCATTCAAATCCACCACCAGCCCAGAAAACCACAGTGAAAAACTTCTCAAAAGCGAACTTCACACTTCTCAAAACTGAAGTGGAATCCTTCAAGGCCCCAGGGCCAGCGGAAACTATGGCCCAAACTGCGGAATCCTATATAAACGCATTTTACGGACATCACCAGGAATGCATGTATCATGCTATCCCAAACAAAATCAAGACCCAATCACCCAAAGGCAGGCATCCAGTCTGGTGGACCCCAGCCATAAATAAACTGTACAACAGAAGGAGGAAGCTACTACATGATAGAGCAAAATCCCTAAAAGGGAAGGCATCTCTGATCAGTAATAGCAAAAAATTATGATCCCTCATAAAATCCTCCAAGGCCAGCTTCGAGAGAAAAATTGCACAGGACACTAAAGACAATCATAAGGCTTTTTTCAGTTATGTTAGGAACCTGGGATGCAACTCCCAGACTTGTTCTGAGTTGATTCTAAACGACAAAAAATACACTGAACCCACAGACATCGCCAATATCCTGGCAGACAGGTTCAGTGCAAACTTCTCCAACCCCCCCCCCCCAAAAGAGCAAGTATCTATCCTGGCAGAGTGCAGCCTCCCAAACATCTCTGATGCTCAGGTGAAGGCCGCCTTCTCCAAAGCAAAAAACACTGCTTCCATGGGACCAGATGGCATCCCGGGTTGCGTCCTACATGAACTCCAAGAAGAACTAATCCCTCAAGTAAAACTACTGTACAATCTCAGCCTCACTACAGGATATGTGTCCAAAGAATGGCGTACAGCAACAGTGGTCCCACTCCACAAAGGTGGCGCCTCTGTGGACCCTGGAAACTATTGCCCCATAAGCCTGACTAGCCTAGTATGCAAGGCTATGGAGAGGATCATCATGGAACTCATAAACAAAGACATTGGGGACCTACAGACACTAGATCCTACCCAATTTGGCTTCGTCAAGGGCAGATCCTGCCTTTTGAACCTGGTCGACTTCTTCGAAACAGTCACCAAGGCCATAGATGAAGGGAAGGTAGTCCACATAGCCTATCTGGACCTCGCAAAGGCATTTGACACAATACCCCACTCGGGCATCATAGATAAGCTATCCAGCCTAAATATAAACCCCTATGTCACAAGATGGGTCGCAAACTGGCTCAAAGACAGAACCCACAGAGTCAGAGTTGCTGGAGCCATGTCAGACTCAAAACCGGTCACAAGTGGCGTCCCACAATGTTCTGTCCTGGGACCTCTCTTGTTCGGTATTTTCTTTTCTGAGGTACAGGCCAACATGGGAGGACTATGGCTCACCAAGTTCGCAGATGACTGCAAACTGGGCGCCATAATCGACTCTCCAGCTGACACAAACATCCTTCAAAAAGGTCTCGCAGAGACGGATAACTGGTGCCAGAGCCATGGTCTAAAGCTAAATGCCAAAAAGTGTATAGTCATACCCTTTGGCAAAAACAATGTGCCCAGAAATTACCACATAGGTGGTAACCCATTAAGTACAGAGAAAGTAATTAGGGATCTGGGGACCCAAGTTGATAGCAATCTCTCCTTTGACAACCACATTGCCAAAGTGGTTAGAAAGACCTTCTACATAGCCCACCTCATCATGAAAGGATTCACATCTAGATCAAGAGAGGTAATCGTGCCCCTTTATTCATCCCTCATCAGGCCCATCATAGAATACAATGCCCCCTTTGGGATGTACCTTACCCGACACCTGCAGTAATTAGAAAGACCCCAAAAGTACCTCACCAGGAGGATCAAGGGACTCAAACAGATGCCATATGCTGTTCGGTTAAAAAAACTCCAGCTCTACTCAGTTGCATACCGCCTACTTCGAGGCGATCTATGCCTGACATATAAAGCTATGTCCAACCCAGAATTAATGGACATGCTCCACCTCAGTAAATCTAAATCCCTTAGAGCCACGCGCTCGAGGGACTTGAACCTCAGCACAGAAATAAATAGAACATGCTGGAGGGACAGATTCATAACCCAGAGGCTCCCTTCGCTCTGGAATAGAATTCTAATTCATATTAGGCAGAGCACCTCACTGACTCTCTTCAAGAAGAATCTTGATGAGTGGATGGGGGATCGTAGGTTTGTCCCGGGGATTACTTCCGTGTCACTATTAGACAGAGGCACAGTAAACTAAACTTTAAAAAGGGCACAGTATACTCAAATCAAGGGGTGGCATAAGCCAAACACAATCGGGCTAGGCTTATAAATGCCCCAGGGCAGATAGCCTAGTATGAACCTATGAACCTATGTTTGGGAAATCATGTGTTTTTTGGATGTGTAGATCCAGGAAGGTTGTTTTTTTTAACAGCAAGGAATGCTATAATAAATCATTTCACTGAGTGCCCTAGAGAAATATAGACATAGAACTTCAAGCCTGTTTTGATGGTATATTGTCTATTAAGGTGGCAAGATCTCTGATTACCATATCAGTCACATCAGGTGGTGTAATCTAAGTATGTTACATGGAGTGCTGTTACACCTGTGATATTTGCAGAGATGGGACTATATCTCATAGTTGAAGTGTCAGAACTTCGACTATGTGAATATTAAACCCAAAAGTTCGAAAACTGAAAACCCCAAACACTCAGAACAGCTATTTTTTTCCCATGGAAAAAAATCGCTGTTCCGGTACAAAACGTGGAAACACATGAACTCTACATACTGTTTCTAATGGGGGGGCTTTACCTCCACACCCCCCAACGTGGAGGAAATAGCAAAGCCGCAGAAACAGCCCACTGAATTCTTTCCCTGGGAAAGAATTAGATGCTCCACGACTTCATTATTTTTAGACTTCGAACTTCCCAGTTTCAGCGTTCGGACATTTGTGCATTCAGACTTATGATATACACTCACAGAGATTACTGAAACTGAAATATCTCCTATTCATGTGTTAGAAAGTTCCAGGACACACTTTGTAGCAAGCTAGGTTGCTGAAAATGACTCTTCATTTTGGAAATTAAAACACTTGTAAATAACAGCAATCTTAGAAATGCTGCAGTATTTCTATCACCATTCTGAGATGTTAAATTGAAGTGCTACAGTAGCTCTAGAATTGGATGAGAGTGTGATTCATTGTTTATGGTTTCTTGAGGTAAAAATTGTCAGTCTGCATTTACTGCTGAGAAACACAGCCAGTGCAGGTTTAGTTTGTGCACCTGCAATGATTCAAATTCTATGGTCTTTTTAATTTTTCACACATTTGTAGGAATACAGAGTTAGCATGTGTTTGTAATGTGGCGTGATGGTGAGAGGCACAGGAAAGGATGCCCACTGTAAAAAAAAAAAAAAAAAATACATGACTGGTTTGTTTCATCTTGCTAAGGGTTAAAACAGTGTCTTCTCTTCCAGGTATAAAAGAAACACCCAATTATATAACCCTAATTAGTCTAATGCCAACATTTCAGAATATTTAACATTACATGCATTACTGTTATTGGCTCTGCCATTGTGTGTGTGTGAGATTGCTAGGCAGTGGGTTAGCATAACTCAACTTTATCAAATGCTGAGGAGAGCTTACAAAAGTTTCACAGACCAAGATACAAACTCTCAACAGAAAAGAAAGTCATGTCTTATGGTACATGATTCATAGTTCTTTTTCTGCTGAGAAAAGGCATTTCAGAAGCATTCATTAGAGGTCACCTTGGTACTGTTAAAAACACCAGCTACAAGGAAGTCCGGTGGCTAGAGCTAATCAAGGAGTCTGAGAATATGTACAAAGCTGATGTGCCATGTTAAATGGAACAGAAGATGCAAAGGAAAGCACCACTATACCAATGGGAATTCCATGCTGGATGCTGAAAAAGGTTATGCATTGATTTCACAGAAGAATTTATGAATAATTTATTTATAATAGTAGTATATGGATATTCAAAATGGCTTAAAGTATTTTGATTATTTGAAATCACATCTTAAGTTGCCATTAGTCATCTGAAAATACTTTTTTGCTGTTTGTAGTCTCTCTGATAATATTTTTACTGACAGTGACCCCAATAATGTAATTAACTAATTATTCAACAAACAGTCCATTAATTAGCACCAGCAGAATTTGTCTTGTTATGTTTTAAGCTACAGGGGATAATCGGCACCAGCAGTACAACAAGGTGCCGTATAGCAAATAGGTTAACAGACAAATTTGTACAGTCAAGGCTGATTATCCACCATTTCTCCGGCAATTGTCATATTCATTCCCCACATCACCAAGGATTAGAGTCAACCATGACAGGCTATCATTAAGGCAACCATCAGGGTTTGTTCAACTGTTTTTACTTTTTTATGGCCCTAACACCCTGCCCACGCTTAACTAAGCAGCTGCAGGCAGATGTGCAAGTGAGCAGATTTCACTGGTCATCTCTCACATCCACAAAGGATGTTTCCAGCAAACAGGCCCACTCCTATCCCTGAACATGGAAAGTGGCTTTCCCATTCTCCATTGAAGAAATTGCACTTTCCTATGTAGTCGCTGACTTCCCTGATACCCCCCACCCAGTAACAGTGAGAAGTCCATGTTCCTTCACTCATGTCACTCCCTGCCTGGCTCCTGCAATGCCTGAGTTACAGTCAGGGCTCTAGTCCTGTGTGCCAAGAAGCCAGGCTACTTGCAGCATCTTCTGTTTTACAGATGTGCATGGAAAATATCTTTCACTGAAAAGTTCAAAATGGGCTTGTGGCCAAAGCAGAAAAGGACCTTGCGGACATTCCACATACCTAGTTAAAAATATTTAAATACAAATAGACTAAAAATAAAGGTAATACAATGAGCCATGCATTTATACGATGATTGTTTAGTGGCTTGAAAACTTTTTCTTCCATTCATAAAAGTTGCTTAGCTGATCAAGTTTCCTTTGTCATTTCCAAGTAGTGTCTTAGTTATAACTTCAACCGTCACTTTGTTTTGTTCTAATACTTCAGAAAAAATCTATATATGAGTGGACTGGTTTAATGAGACTGCAGAGACCACTTCTGGCATGAAAACAGGCTTTGTATTCTTTGCCACTCTGCCACCGTGAAGAGTTGTGTGAGGCTTCTTACAAAGTGTTCTTGTAGCTCAGAAGTCCTTCTTTGCCAGTTGTAATGACTGAAACAAAAATGCTTGGGGAAGGTCTAAACTGATATCCAGGATGCATGGCACAGATGTCCATGATGGAGGCATCTTGGTAGCATGCACCACAAGCAGATACACAACACACCTTGTAGAGTGATCTTTTACAGCATCATTCTTCAATGGAGAGTGTAAGATTTGCAAAGAAAATGCAAAAAGAGCATGCAGAGGAACTCACTTTATTGATACAAAATAGATAGTACCTTTAAACTAGAAATATAAAATGAGCAGCACATTTAAAAATAATTAAATCCAAAAATGTTCATTTGTCCACAAAAGTTTGCTTAGGATACTAGTAAGCCTGTTTCCTAGGCCCAACTCTCATTTCAGGTACTTCGACAGGATAATCCCAGATTATAGACTTGAACTTGTAGAATTAACCCAGGCTTTATGCCTTTCCACTAGGCCTCGGTCTTAGTTCAAGGAAAAATAATCAATCACAGCAACAGTTTTCTCACAGGCTTTAGGCCTTTCTCCTAGGCCTTACACTTAGTCCCAAATCAAGCAAAGTCCTTTAGTAGTACACCTCAGTCCATGCTTTCAGGTATTCCTTAAAACACAACACACTATCCGTCCAGTGAGGAACTAATTTTATGACTTTATCAGGTCTGCTCTCATTTATACTGGGGCAAAGCCTTTCATTGGCTGCTAATAGCCTGTAGAAACTACTGCAAGAAAATTCCCATACTCTGCACACTTCAAGAGACAGACATTTTTCATCAAACATATTACAAGTTCATGCTCCTACAGTACTTTTGTGCTATACTAATTGCACTCAAGAGGCTTACAATATTAAAACTATCCCCTTGTCAGTACAAAACCAGAGGTTTTTGACTCATCATAATGGATTCTAGGTCCTGGACAACCCTTCCAAATTTCTATTAGCTAGGGTAGCTCAGTGAGTCACAATAAAGTGAAAGGGCTGAATGGATAATACCCTCCTGCATAATTTTATTTTGCCATTTGCTTTTCTACTTATGCATTATGAATGCTGTTAGTATGCTATCCAGTTGAAATCCCTGCCTAAAAAGTACTCAGAGGCATAGACAGCTCTTTTCATTGCTAGACGTTCTTTTCAGTAGCAGAACATCTCCTTTCCACTGTGCTTCCTACTGATAGAGCACCCAGGGTGCTTCTCCCCTTGAAAAGCTTGAGTTAGCACAGTCCCCCAACCTCTTCTGATGCATCGGTTTGCAAGGTAAGCTTTAGTAAAATTAGGAGTTAATAGCACAGGCTTAAAACATAGGACTCTTTTTAGTTTATTAAAAGCTCTGTCTGCTTCAGAGGACCATTGCTTTAATAGGTATTTTCCCCTTTGTGAGGTCTGTCAAAAGGCAAGCAACGTGTTACAAAATTAGTCGCAAATTTCCAATAGTATTGAGCTATTGCAAGGAAAGCCTTCCCTTGTCTCTTAGTAGTGGGTGCAGGCCAGTTTTTATAGCCTCTGTTTTTTCCAGATATGGTCTTGCCACCTCTCTTCCTATAAGATATCCTAGGTACTTGGCCTCCACCATATCTAGTTTATGTTTCTTAGCATTTATAGTCATGCCTGCCTGCCTAATGGATTCGGCAGTATAACAGGAGTGAGGCTTCAGCATTTTTCCTATCACCTTCTGCCAGGTAACTGGGGGTCCATGAAAGCCAGATGATGACCATATGCTAGACTAGATCATTGGGGGTTACAAAAGCCATTTTCTCTTTCTCAGACTGGGGCAAGTATTACCTGCCAGTATCTTTTTGTTAGGTTCACTGATGTCAAGTATCTAGCTTTACTTAAGATCTGTATCAGCTCATCAGTTCTGGGCATGGGATACCTCTCAAAGTTTGATATTCTATTTAGTTTTCTAAATTTGTTATTAAACTGGGTACTGGTAAGATGCCTCAATAACACATAATTCAAACATTTTTAACTTCTTCTTTTACTAATTGTTTTTGCAACTCTTGTACCCTATGAGATTTCATTCTTACTTTTATTCTAGGTGTTGCCTTTGTATTATAGGTTCATAGGTGTATACTAGGCTAATGGCTCTGGGGACTTTACAAGCCTAGCCATAAGATTACCCTGGCATAGTGCCACCCAACCTTAGTTCCCAGTGCCTCTGTTGAGTAGAGCCACTGGAGTTATCCCTGAGGTGAATTTTCTGTTTCCCATCCACTCATCAAGATTTCTCTTGAAGAGGGTCAGTGAGGTGCTCTGCTTGACATGTATGGGAAGTCTATTCCATAGCATGGGCAGTCTCTGGGTTATGAGCCTGTCCCTCCAGCATGTTCTGTTAATTGTGGTAATGAGGTTGAGGTCTCTGGAGCATGTAGTGTGGAGGGATTGGGATTTCTTTAGATGCAACATTTCTAACAGAGATGGGTCAGACATGCCTTTGTAAGTAAAGCAGAGATCGCCTCTAAGTAGGCAATATGAGACAGAGAATAGTTGTAGTTTTTTGAGTCTGTCCATATAGGACAAGTGCTTAAGGCCAAGGATCCTCTTTGTGAGGTACTTTTGCGGCCTCTCCAGTTGTTGCAGATATCTAGTGAGGTACATGCCAAATGGGGCATTGTACTCGATGAGTGGCCTAATGAGGGAAAAGTAGAGGGAGACAATGACCGCTTTCTTCTTGGATGCAAAACCCTTAGTAATGAGATATGCCACATAGAAGGACTTTCTGACCACAGTGGCAATGTGGTGATCAAACGAGAGGTTGCTGTCAACCTGTGTTCCCAGATCTCTTATAATGCCTTCTGTGACCAGTGGACTACCATTGATGTGGTAATTCATGGGAACTGGGTTTTTCCCAAAGGGGATGACGACACATTTTTTGGCATTGAGCTTAAGGCCATGGATTTGACACCAGTCATTGGTCTCAGTGAGGCCATTCTGTAGGATGTCAACATCACTTGGGGAGTTAATAATAGCTCACAACTTGCAATCGTCTGAAACTTTGATAGCCAGAGTCCCTTTGTGTTGGCCCAGACTTCAGAGAAGTAGATACCAAACAGGAGAGCACCGAGGACCGAACCCTGTGGGACTTCACTTGTGACTAGTCGGCAATCTGACTTGGAGTCAGCTACTGTCACACTGTGGGTTCTATCTGTGAGCCAGTTTGCAACTTACCTAGTGATATAGGGATTGATGCCTAACTTAGTGAGTTTTACTATGATTCCTGAGTGGGGAATGATATCATAAGCCTTGGCCAGTTCAAAGTAGGCTGTATGACCCACCTTGCCTTCATCCACAGCTCTAGTGACTGACTCAAAGAAGTCGACCAAGTTGAGCAGGCATGATCTAACCTTCACAAAACCAAACTGTGTGGGATCCAGAGTTTGGAGATTCCCTATGTCCTTGTTTATTAGGTCAATGATGATGCGTTCCATAGCTTTGCATATCACACTCATCAGGCTAATGGGGTGATAGTTCCCAGGGTCTATAGTCACTTCTCCTTTGTGGAGAGGGATGTCTGTAGCAGTGCGCCATTTGGTACAGATAAAGCCTTAGGTGAGGCTGTGATTGAACAGGGCACACGGGTGAGGTGCCAGTTCACTCTGTAGTTCATGTAGAACATAGCCGGGGATATTGTCAGGTCCCATAGAAGCTGTATTCTTGGCCTTGGACAGTGCTGTTTTAACCTGTGCAGCAGTAATACTGGGTCTTCTGGTATTGTGATTGGTCCTTTGGGGGGGAGGGGTAAAGTTGACACTGAATCTGTCGGCCAGTATACTAGCAATATCTGTTGGCTCGGTATAGGAGGTACCACTGTGCAGTATCTCAGAACAAATCTAGGTATTGCCGTGGAGAATTTTTACATAACTATAGAAAGCCTTGTGGTTGTCTTTACTATCTGCTGCAATTCTGTTTTCATAGCTAGTTTTAGAGGATTTGATGATGATCTCAACTTTTTGTTGAGGCTGATAAGGGAGTTTTTCCAGTCTTGGGTCTTCACCTTATTCCACATCAGTTTCCTCTTTCTGTTATAGAGTTTGTTTATGGCAGGAGACCACCAGATTGGCTTCCTTTCTTTGGAGGAGAGTGTCTTGGTTCTATTGGGTATGGCGAGATCCATGCATTTGCGTATGTGTTTGTACAGTGCATTGGTGTATGATTTGGCAGTCATTCAACTATTCTCCATTTGCATGGGTGCTGTGAAGTTAGCCACCTCTGTTTTTAGGAGCTCAAAGTTAGCTTTGGAGAAGTTTTTCATGGTGGTTACCTTTGCAGCGGGTGGAGGGTGGGAGGGATGTGTATTTCCAAGGTGATTAGTTTGTGGTCGGATCTAACCAGGGTGGAGCTGACTACTGGTGTAGAGCAACTGTCATGTTAGCAATGACCAGGTCAAAGATGTTGCTACCTGTAGTGGGGGTAAGAATGAGCTGGTCCAGGGCATTGCAATTAATGAACTCCAGGAAACGTTGGGCAAGTGTATTGGTACATGAGTAGTTTTCCCAGTTACTGGAGGCGTAGTTGAAGTCGCCTAGTAAGAGAGTGTTAGGTTTGACCCTAATATTCTCCAGGGTGCGTAGGAACTTGGAGTATGAGTCTTGGGACATGGTTGGGGACCTATAGCAGGCTATGACCTGAATCGCTGTCTTACCCAATGTTAGCTGCACATGAAATATATTTGATGTGTTATGTTGGGCTACCAGTCTGGAGGTGTTTGCATCCTTTATGAATATGAAAACACCACCATCTTTGGAGCTTCGGTCCAAATTCTAGGGCAAAAAGGTGTGGAATACGTTATAGCCTGGTAGTGCAGGGGTGCTTTCTGCTGCCTTGAACCAGGTCTCTGTTACAGCACAAATGTCGATGTTCTCCATTTTAAGGAGTGCTTCGAGCGAGTGCATTTTGAGATTTAGACTTCTAGCATTGAGCAGCATGACCCTCAGATTGCATTTGTTTGTAGTTGCTACAGTGGTAATTTGGCCTTTGGAACACCACCTAAAAAAGGCACTATAGGGGTGGCAAAAACCTTGGCCAGTATCCAGAAGCCCAGGGGTGACAGATGCAGGCCATCTCTGGCAAAGCATCGAAGTCTGCCAATCATGTTATCCCAGGCAGACAGATACTGGATCCCCTTACAATGACACCAGAAACGTAGCCAATTGTTGAAATCAATCATTTTCTGCTTGTACTGTGGTATCATTCTGGGTGATGGTAGGATGTTGCTCAGGACTAGAGTCATACCCTTCTGGGCTACATAATCTGAGAGCTCCTCCATGTCTCTTTTCATGTAGTCCAGGGAGGTACATCTCAGGTCATTCACACCCACATGTACAATGACAGAGTCATATTTGTACCTGTTGTTGAGGGACATGAGTGTGTGCTTTATGTGAAAGATCCTGGCACCTGACAGGCAGCTAACTGTTACTTTCTCCTTATTTAACCTAGTGAGTAGGACATTAATGTGCCTCACTACTGAGTCAGCTATGACTAGTGTGTTGGGCATGCTGTTTTGCCTTAGGGGCTTTGGTTGAGTGGCACAATGTTTAGGAGAGTTATGTGTCTCGTGATTAGTGTTGTGTTGTGGTGGTTGAGTGCGTTTCTGCCTTGGAGTCTCTGCTGCTTGGGTAGATTATTATTGAGATCCTCCACGAAGGTGGGTGTGTGGTTTGTGTTTTTATGTGAAGGCAGTGCTGGTGTGTACTCTGGAGGGCTATGTGTTCCATGTGATGTGGTGCAAGTGTTGACCTTCTCCTCTTGACCAACTATTCTGGTCTTGGCTGGAGAGTATGTAGCTTCCAGTTTGGATATATAAGTGCATCCCTCGCAAGTCTGAGTGTTGGGAGGTAAGAGGAGAGGGTTGCTAGTGTACATGAGACAGTTACTACATTGCTTCAGGATGCCCAAGTTCACCAGGTTAATTGCAAAAAGCTCAGGGAACTGACCTTTAGACAAGCCTGGAGGGGTGGGCATTGATAATAAGTACTGGAGATGTTTTCTTTTAGAACATTTAGTGCTGGAAGCATTTTTGTGTGCTACAAAAATTGCTACAAGAAGTCTGGTAAAGTGCTAGACTAATAGGCTAGTATAAGTGCAGAAGAGGAGAGAACTAGTAGATCTAAGTAAAAAATTGAAGAGCAGACTTTGGCACCACTCAGAAGCTTACAAACAGTCCTGGATACAGCAAGTCTGTATCTGGATCAGACTAGTTACAGGAAAGGAGGGAAACAAGTGCAAATGTGGGCTTTTAAGCCAGAAAGTTGAGAGAGAGAGAGAGAGGGATGGAAAAAATGGACAAACGGCCAGTAAACTACAATGTCTGGGTCAAAAAACACTCCTTTTGTGGTAGATAGGCTACCTAGTGCTTACCACTCCCACTGATAAGCTAGAAGGCTTCTCTCCAACACAGAAAGGCTTGGATGGCTCAGAAGCTTACAAACAGGCCTGGATACAGCAAATCTGTATCTGGACTAGAACAGTTACAGGAAAGGGGGAAACAAGCTGAAACATGGGCTTTTAAACCAGCAAGTTGAAAGAGATGGAAAAAAACTGCCCAAAAGGCCAATAAACCACAATTTCTGGGCCAAGAACCACTCCTCTTGTGGTAGATAGGTTACCTAGTGCTTACCACTATAAGCTAGAAGACTTCCATTCAACACAGAAAGGCTTGGGGGGCTCAGAAGCTTACAAACAGTCTTGAATACAGCAAATCTGTATCTGGACTAGACCAGTTACAGGAGAAGCAGAAAACAAGGTCAAACGCAGGCTTTTAAACCAGAAAAGTTGAAAGTGGTGTAAAAACTGCCCAAACAGCCAATAACTACAATTTTTGGGCCAGAAACCACTCCTCCTGTGGTAGATAGGGTACTTAATGCTTACCACTCCCACTGATAGAAGGCTTCCCTCCAAAACAGAAAGATTATGTTCTGTCAATTCAGTTCTCTGTGTTTTAAAGATAAATCTTCCACATCTTATTTTACTTTTGACAAGGATTATTCATTTGAACTTCAGGTAGAGAATTCTTTTCTGTAAGAAATTCAAACTATAAACCCTCTGCAGTATTCTCAGTCTCCTTCCGTGTCTTCAGCACAATAATGTTGTAAATCTGATCTACCTTTCCCTTTGCAGGTTCCATAACCATATAGTCTATGGCATTAGTTCTCTCTGTTACCTCAAATGGTCTCTGCCATTTAGCCAGAAATGTATTTAAGGAAGGGTATTAATACTAGTACCTTTCAGAATTAAATTTGCTGTGGTTTGCATTCTTATTATAGACATGTTGCAGCATTTCCTGTGTATTCTTTTGCTATGGGCATTAATAGCTTTAATATATCCTGTAAACTATCATAGTGTTTGCTCACACTGTTGAATGGTGTTTCTGTCTCTTCCCAAGTTTCCTTCACAATATTTAGGAGCCCTTTGAGTTGCATGCCATGCAGAAGCTTAAATGGGATAAAACAATCTGACGCTTGTGGTACCTCAAGTAGGGTAGTAACTGGTCCCAGTTTTTCTTATCTGCATTTAAGGATTTTTTTCAACATGGATTTTAATGTTTTGTTAAACCTTTCCACTAATCCATCAGTATGCAGGTGGTATACTAATGTCCTCAACTAGTTAAAGCTGTTACATTACTGGTGCAATATTCATGACATAAATGGGATGACTTGGTCAGTTAAAATCTCCTTAGGGATGCCCATTCTGGAGAATAACAGTACCATCTGGCAATAGTCATAGCAGTAGCTCTGCATAAAGACATCACCTGTAGGAATGTTATGACATAGTCTATTATAACTAGTAGGTAACTGTACTCATTGCTGGATCATACTACTAGTCCCACAATGTCCACAGCAATGTGCTCTAATTAGAGTACCAGTACCCATTGCTGGATCTTACAACTAGTCCCACAGTGTCCTCAGCAATGTGCTCTAACTGGAGTACCTGTACCCATTGGTGGATATTACTACTAGTCCCATAATGTTACTACTAGTCCCACAATGTCCACAGCAATTTGTTCTAATGGTACTTCCATTACTGACATTGAGATCAAATAACTTTTATATCCCAGATGGGTATAGTTTTCTGGCATTATGGACAGAAGTTTTCTATTTCTTTTAAATCTAATACCCTTGCCTTTGTTTTATCCATCCACAAGTGGCCTCCCACAATGTGGGTGTGGGCTAGCTTCATTAATAATGACCTAAATGTCTTTGAAGCTAGTAAATGATGCAGAATCTCTTCTCCCTCTTTACTCACTCTATATAACAGGTCATTTTAACTCAAGGCAGAGCTCACTGTATTTTTGCTACATTTGCTATGTTTTATATTGTCCTGCTTAAGGCATCTTCATCTCATTGCACAATTTTAGAGTTTATGTCACTTACGTTTAAGTCCCCTAACTCAAGATTATGCACGTCTGTATCTTTCTTTGGAAAGTAAAGCATACCTTCTCTCCTAAGATGGCTGGTACTGCACCTTCCTCTATGTCTTTTCCTACAAAGTATAGCTCTAAAACCATTCCCTGCTTTACTTCCCTCTGGATCATGGATTCCTGTAGCTAAGAATACCCTACAGTTATTTCCTCTCCATATTCACTTTATTTTGGGTGTTTCGCTCAAATGCCCTTCTTTCTTTATTTTTGTTTCAGTTCCTATGTTAATATCTTTAAAAGTCTTTCTGCTGGCTTGTGTTTTGCACAGATTTCTGCCTAAGTTCCTGTACCGATGCATTTTACAGTTTTGGAATTTTGTCTTCATTTTTTGCGGGCTTATGGTTCTTATGAGTAACAGGATCCTTCCCACTCTCTAACTAAAGTCTGACTTGTTTTTCAGTTTTTATACCAACTCCCTTTCCTGATTCTGATATTGTACCTATGTATGAGAGTCTGTACTTTGCTTTCCCCCACTTGAACCCTTCAACTGAGTGGGGCTACTGACATGAAACACTGTGTATAGATTCTCCTTCCTACCACATCTTCCATAATGCCTTAGAATGGAGAGTCTTTCTTTAAATTACATCATGAGTTAAATCAGAATTTATAGAGATTCAGTGTAATAATTTACCTGTAATTGTTTGGATTTCTACATATATACATCTATTTTTGTCACCATGAATACATATTACCTCCACATGTTGACTGTTTAACAATTTTATACTTGCAAGCCACAGATATCCTAACAATGGAGATCATGTTTCCAGAGTCTAACAGAGTGTGTACCTCCCTTCCTTTTAAAAAATGTAACACAGTTTACTAGCTTGGTTGTTACACACTAACACTGGGCTGATTCAGTTACCCTGGCTATAGTTCTATCAAATTCTAAACAAGAACTTATTTTCTCACATTCTTCCTAGCAGAAGCTTTCCCAGTACTAACAGGACAGAACTTAGTAATGTGACCTCTTTGTCCACATTTGTAGAAAATTAACACTTTACCTGCTGATTCTGGTTACAAAGAAGGTTTAACCCTTACTACAGTTTTGTCTTTAGATGCAGACAATTAATTTTAAATATTATCTCATCAATTACTAAATGCTCTGATAGTAGTACTATCTGATTAGTGTTCAGAGTCCTTGACATCACTTTGTAATGCCCAGTTTCTTATTTTACTCGACAAAATTCTCTTAAATCTGTCTACTGCTACAGTATCTAACATTTTTCTATTACCTTTAATACTAGGCTAAAGGCAAAGTTTTAAAAAGTGATTTAGGTTATGCATCTGTTCAGTTATGACATTGTACTGCCTGCACTTCAGTGGTTATACCAGTCCATACTAAAAGTTATTTCTTAAAAATTTCTTAGTCCTTGCAGTCAATGTCATCAATGTTCATGCAGTTTTTAAGTCCTCTGTCTGTCCGCTGGGATGCCAAAATTTTTCCCCAATCTGCTCGGTTCCAGTTTAAGGTAGCATAACATTCAAAAGCCACTAAATATGATTCCAGATCATCCTCAAGAGCTGGTGTCTTCAGACGGAGTTTAGTCTTGGGATTAGTGGCTATGTTAGCATACATAATGAATTCATAATCATAAAAGTATACAGAACATTTTATTCTATGCAGTAAGAGCTTTCACTGAATAGCTTCATCAGACCATGCAACCAACTAGTGCAAAACATTTAAAAACTTAAGGAAACCAATCAAAAAATTAATTTAAAAATTACATCACTTCATAATGAAATGCTACATTGTGACATACAGCCCCTAGTGGATACAATTAATAATAACTTCAAAAAATTAAAAAAAAATCAGATGACATATATAGATAAATCTAAACCTAATATTTAACTAGAACAATCAATAAACATTCATATAAAAAATTGCATCATACCTCTCAAGTGTACCTCATTATGAGGAACGTACCTCATTTGGGGTCTTAAAAAGTTCATGTTCCTCGAAGTTCCTCAAAGTTCCACATTGAAAGACTCTATCACTCATTCAGTGTTAGGAATTTTTTAAGTGAAATCCATTGTAAATAGAAGTGAATCATATTAATTCATTAAAAGATCTTCTTTATAAGTAAAACCAGCTTATTTTAACCATCCTATGACTTTCCTAGTTGAAGTTGTTAGTAAGCCATTAGTATGTGTTCCACATTTTGCCCATTTGTTCCACATTATGAGGGCTAGTGTTCCTCATTTTGGACATGGAAGGTTGAACTTATATGTTAATATCTTAAAATTCTGGGTAGAAAAATATAAGTTAAAAAAACATACATATATAACTTAACGTAAATTAGTAAAAGACATGCCTGACAAATTCAGAAATAGAGAAATTTTCTCAGTGTGTAACTATTCTTAAGCACATGTATATATGCACTAAAAAAGCCGTAAAAACAGCTTAAGCATATAATATATAAACACAAACAATTTAAGAACGTGAGTTGGAAAATTAATCAATATAGCGATGGTTAAACAACATTGTTCAAGCAAATAATGCATGGCAAAATCATTCTATGATGGTTAAAAAAGGGTGCTGAAATAACACTAGTGCATAACTGTGCAATTCTTAAATAATAATTTAATAAGTTTCCATAGGGGTCATACTGTGCGTCCTATAAAATGTATACAAAAAACTAGTTTGTATATTTGAACATATTAATATCATCCAGGGTGAACTCAGCTCAGTAAGAAATAGCCTTGATCTAACTATATAAAAAGTATATATCAAAAATAAACCTCATTTAATACACATAATAATGTACACAAATATAAAATCTGTTATTAAAGCACTCAGTATAGATCACAATTTCTTGGGCATAAGTATAATTAATATCGTAAAAACCCAATAGAATGAAATGCATTGTTAAGAGTGTTCTCGTAAATTTCTCAAACTAACTAGTGCGAAAAATATTACCTGGTCAGTTAGCATCAAATAAATGGCGTCACTGACAATAATAAACACTCTTAAAAATTACTCAACACTCTTAATTTTTGTAGTTATCTAACCTTCCTTAGACTTATAGATATACAAAACTGTATTTGCTATAATCAAAAATACAATAAAGTGCATATCAAAAAATGTAAAAATTGCATATCAAAAAATTAATAAATGATTAAACACAATAACATAAAGACAAAGCTGCAATAAAAAGATATTTTTTTACCCATCATACCTCAATAATCTGATTCATATTTACAAATCTATATGCAAAAATACAGCCCCTATGCCTAACGGGTAGGCAACATGCCAACTAACCATAGGTATAACCATGGGGCTCTCATATATAATGCTCATCTAACACTGTGCCGAAGACTCATATGACATATAGAACACTAAAATCGTAAAAATTTACAAGAAGGAGGGGTATAGCGAGTCTGGCAAAAGGTGTAGGGAATAATTCTCACCCCGAGCGCAGCCGCACAATAAACTAAGCTAAATTGATAGTTAAATTTTTATGAAGGAAGTGAAAGACGAATGTGTAAAGTTAGAATCAAATATGGCATTACAGTTTCTTATTGCATGTCAAGAGCTGGCTGACCTGTGCTAGGTAAAGGTTTTTAAATGTTTTGCACTAGTTGGTTGTATGGTCTGATGAAGCTATTCAGTGAAAAAGCTTACCGCATACAATAAAACGTTCTGTATACTTTTATGATTGTGATTACTCAAGTGTTGCCGTATCTGTTGACTGCCATCGTTATGTTTCTTATTGGGACTTATTTTAATTCTACCAGCAGTCACATCAGATTCCTCCTCGGAATGGTAATAACAGTATTTTTTACGTTATACATAATGATTTGTTGTAGCTGTAACAGCTTCTGATCAGTCCTTTTCTGTGATTCTGTAATCTTCATTAATAATCCCCTCTATGATTACTACCACCCAAGAAACATCACAGACACAATTCTACAGCTCAAAGGAAGTTTGTGCTTGGTAATGGAGCGGTAATGCAAGGAACTGTAGTTTGACAAGTTTTAGGTCAAACTGCTTATGCACAGCACCAGTGTAAGTTATATAGACATGAGGGGCAGGAAATTCAGAGCAACACATGTTGATTTATAAAAAAATAAACAGTACCTTTAAGATAAAAATACAAATAAGCTTTAAAAATACACCTACATACAATTCAGTGTGTAACTGTTCTTAAGCACTATTCTTTAAACTTTTTAAGATACATGGAATACTCCTTTTTCCAGGCCCTACTCTCGGTTCACACACTCCAAATTGATACTGGAAAGTTACAAGCTTTTAGTCTGTCGGATTACCCTAGACTTTAGGCCTTTCCCCTAGGTCTCATTATTAGTTCAGGGAAAAATAAATTACGCACATCAGCAGTTCTCTCCCAGACTTTAGGTCTTTCTCCTAGGCTTTACCCAGAGTTCCAAAATGAGTAGGTCTTTCTCTTAGGCCCCATTCTGAGTCCTAAAATCAAATAAAATCATTTAGTACTAGTCCTCAGATTATTCCTGACTGTGTCTTCCCACAGTCAATGTTTCAGGTCTTCCTTTTAGCACAGCACACTGTCCCTCTAGTGAGGAAATTACATTCTGAATTTACCTTTCCAGGCTACTATTTTTTAATACTAGGGCAAAACCTCTGATAAGATGATCATAGCCTGTAGGAACCACTGTAACAAAATTCCCATTTTTTTTCACATTTAAACAAACATTTTTCATCAAGCATATTACAAGATCATGCTTCTATATTTATTACACTCAAGAGGCTGAAAATGTTAGGAGTGAACTGACAGATCAGAAGACAATTCAGTTAGCTAATCGGTTGGAAAACGCTTGCTTAACAACTGCCTCTACCTCTTCGGATTATAGTAGCCGAAAATAATACATATGTAAGGGCACTCATAATAACTGTAGATATTCAAATAGTAGGATCATTGCTATACAATTTTTATAAATGAATAAGATATTGACACAGGCAGAGGTTAGTTTTCCAGTCAGATTTTAAGATCAGTCCAGTTTCCTCCATGTATGGTGTAAGATTACTTTCCAAGCCTTGGCTGTCAAAAAAATAGAAGACAGGCAGGAAAGAGGAATATTGCTTGTCAGAATTTAGGTCAGTACATGGTTAAATTTTATCGCTGCGGTAGCGTTGTCGCAGTCACAGTTAGACGTTGTCCGTTCGATTCTCAGCTAAAGCGTCTTCTGTGTGGCGACATGCGTGAACGGGCGTTCCTTCGTTGAAGGTTGTGCGTTGGGCCCGGCAAGCCAGCACGTAAAACTTCACTGCCAATCATTAGCGGACCGGAGTTCCGCTGTGGCGACCCCTAACCGGGAAACGCCTTAAGACACAAACAAACATGGTTAGATTTTATTCAATATGTCATTCCCGCAAGTATCTCTTTAGTGACTTAGAACTTTCTAAATGGAGTATTTTACACAATATTCTTAACCTTCTTACTGCTGGGTTCATTCAAATGGCTGACTGGATCTACTAACACTGAATCATTGCTTTTTTATCAAGGGCCATATTATTGTCCCAAAGTTTCTCACTTTTCCTGACTGCTGAGAGCTGACACACTTGTACTGGCTTTAATACTTGTTTCCTGTGCTCATGTTTGGACCAAATGTGAATGATTCTTGCATTTGTCTTCGGAGAAGTAAATAGAGACGTGTGTATTCATTTCTCCTGTATGTCTGGCCGTTTCGTCTTTATTTCTGTCCTTGTTATACTGTGACATGGACATTTTATTTTACTTCAGTTTTTCTTCTCTTCCTGTATTAAGATTTTGTAACATTTCTTGTTAATTACATCAAAATTATTTTTGATTTCTGCATGATCCAATTAATAAATGTATAATGTACTTAGAACCAAAAATATAAGAAGAATGCAAGCTTATAAAAATAAAAACTTCACATGCAGCAATGGAGAAAAAGGAAGCCGAGCCTGTAATTAGCGCTTTCGTTCTTTATTGTACAAGAACTTAATAAAAAATTAAATGCGCCCAGCAAAAGGAAATAAATATACACACTAGAATACAATGCCATAAAAATCAAAGCAGTCAATAAAAGCAAACCAGCCAATAGGAGCCCTATAGGGAACAAAACAAGTTATGAGCTGGAAACAATGTAAACAGTATGAATTCCAAAGGTCTGTAAAACAGATTCAACAAGTGTGAGTGGCTTAAGCTGCCCAGCGTAGTGCACATTTAAGGTTTAAGTTATCATTTAAGCCAGGGTGGGCTTTTGCATTTAGTATGAGTTGCCACTTCATCTCCTTCAGCTCTAACAGTGAGTTACAATCTCCAATAAGAAGATCAAGTTGCTCGAGAAGCAGAAACTTAAAACTAGTTAATCCTAAGCAAGAAATACTGTGTTTGTTTACCCAAGGCATTTTAAACATCTTTGTGTCTAATGGCACCTAAATGCTCCTTAACTCTATCGGACAGTCTTCTGCACGTTTTTCAAACATAAAATGCTTCGCAGGTTTCACATAACCCCACATAAACTATATTACAGCTATGACAGTTAAAGTGATATTTAAAAGTAAGTTTGTAACCACAATGTGTAAAAACAAAGGAACTGCCAGTAAAAATACATTTACATAAAACACAGGCCCCACAAGAAAACATGCCTGGTGGGTTTTCTGTATCAAGTAAAGGATCAGTAAGGAAGGGAGTGTCATTATTTTCAAATGCAAACTTCAAAGTCCTTGTCCTTTTATAAGAGAACGATGGCGTGTTACCCAGTGCCCATGCAATATCCTTGTTAGAAGCGACTATGTCCCAGTTCTTGGAAATGATCTGTTTAATGGCATAAATGTCTCTAGATATTGGAACTGGGAAACTTAATGTTTTGTCATCTTGAGTGTTCTGTTTTTCTTTCGGTTCGATTCACCACAGCAATAGCTCGAAGGTTGGCAACAGGCGAAAGTGTGGTGAAATGTTGATTAACACCACGGTGTGAATAATGTCTGGTTCGGTGTTCACCATGCAAAGGATAAGCCACATGAGACCTGTATTGCAGTAAGTCGTGCTTCAACTTTTGTCTTTTTCTGTGAATTAAAGTTGCCACATGGTGAGTAATGCGAGGGTGAATCCAACTGAACAGGTGATGAAATTGTTGAAACTCAGAATGTTGACAGATGGAAAGATATAGTGCGGACACCTTCAATTTAAGCGAATCTAGCTTGCCCTGGCTTCTCTTGATTAAAATGTTTAGAACTTGCAACCCTGCTTTGTTGTACACGTTGGTGAAATCCTGATACAATTGTGAGTCCTTGGTAGTCCTGTTAGGATATTTGGAGAACTGCAACCCTTGTGGGACTATTTTATTCTGTATGCAAGCTTGCAAAAATAGGTTATCATACTCAGTATTTTTAAAAATCATTAATAACCTCTCTAATTTAAAAATCATGAATCTGTAGGAATTATCAGGACCATGTGAACCTCTTGCGCATGACTCCAATGCAGGAGAGAGGGTTCTTGACCGAATGGATTGCAGTTCGAATCTGTATGCAGCAGGTTCAGAATTCCTTCTGTGCCCACGGTAGTTCTTTGTGGTACCTGTGACTAAGTTCTGAAGAGTAGGTATTGAATTTGTCTGGCTAATGTGAAAGTTGCTGCAGCGGTCAATATCCAGCTCAACTGATTTTGTGAGACAATATGCATTAACTAATTTCACATGAATCATTTTCTCAAAGCAAAAATAATATGTAATATAACCCCAGAAAATGTAAATGACAGCATATGGATTTTCAACATTTAATATTGTAAAAAGATGAGACTACATATGTATTAGCTAAATTAGTAAAATTTCTACAGCACAAAGTTTTTAGCAAACACTAGTACAAGTTTAATATTTGTCTCAATTGTTTTAAACATATTTTAAACATGCAATGCCCCAAATCAGGCATTAATAAGTATATTTGTTTGAATAACTACCACAGACTAACAAATTGTAATAATCTTTGGATCTCTGTATGCCTTTAGATACTTAACACACATCTGATTATATATATATTTTGTTTCAGCTGCAGTCTGCTGATATTTTAGATACATTTGAATATACATTATGTGATTATCCTTGTGTGTGTGTGTGTCTCTCTCTCTCTCTCTCTCTATATATATATATATATAGGAGCGGTTTATAATCTCGAAATACTGAAATGTCGAATTTCAGTATCTCGAGACTATAAATCCAAATGTTTAAAATAGCGAAAGTTCATAATTGTGAATTTGAATATATCAAATTCGCGGTTTTGGCCTTACGATACATGATGTCTGGGATTGTGTGTTTATGGTGCGCGGTGCCGTGTGTGGATCTAGGTGTTTTGTCAGGTAAGTGAGTGTTTTGTAAGGGATTTGAGTGGGGGGTTAGTGTGTTTGAGTGTGCTGATATGTTTCATGTGTGTGTGAGGGAGAATGTGCATGTGTGAGTTTGCTTTTGTTTCCTGTTTGTGCGATCTCAGAGTTAGTATATTTTAGTGTGTGTGTGTGTGTGTGGGGGGGTGCAGGGGGGCTTGCGTGTATGAGTTGTGTATGTGTGTAGTTTTTGTTTATATTGTGATGTGGGTGTTCTGGTGTATGTATGGTGTAGTTCGCAGTTTTGGGCTCTGGGTTTTGTAGTTTCGGTGTTTTGTGGATTCGGTTTCATCATTTCCAGATACTGAAATTCGATGTTTCAGTATTTCGAGATTATGAAGTGAATCTGTATATAATATATATATATATATATATATATATATATATATATATATATATATACAAATAGATATATGTGTGTGTGTGTGTGTATGTATGTATAATGTGAACATTGACTATTTTTAATATTTTGTTACTCATATTTTAAGTTGTGAATGTTTAACTCTGTTTTGTATTATGTCTAGGCTAGGCCTGAAATAGTTCTTTTGGACCAATGCTCAACCATGGTTAACAAATCTGAATAAAAATAAAATAAATAAATACAAATTATATATATAAAGGGAGAAATCAGAACAGTTAAAATTTTCAGCCTACATATTAAATAACTGTAGACCATCTTCTCCATCTGGGAATTATATACAGGAAGCCTTAACGTATCCAGATGGGCAATTTATTTTTGTGGGTCCCCAGGTTACCTGTCCAACTGTCTATAGTCAGTACCAAGATACTTCTGCTTAAAGACTTCATTGCTGCATTTTTATCCAATATTAAATGGTGATCTTGTCTTACTAAAGCCCATGTTTTGCTGCACCCTTTTTATCACTATGTTGTTTGACCGTTTTGCTTCCTTTCACCTTACAGACATCAGTTTATCTCTAACTGGCTCTCACTGCCTCTTCTGCTTACCATCTGATACTCAGATGTCACACCATCTGAAAATGGGTAAATAGATACAGTCAGTTTGCCTCATGCTTTATGTGTCACATGATCCCACAGGCCTATCAGAGGTCCCCAGAATACTATATTTTATCAGTTAATGTGTAAGTAGTCTAAGCTCAGTCACTCCATAGAAACTTCATTATTCCTATCATATCTGCTACAGATTTCAGGGCACTTCAATATTTATAGCCACTTTGACTTAGTGCTATAACAGAAAGCTTTTCTCAACTGCTTAAAGCTTACTTTCTGGCCTGCTTTCCTGATGAATACAGCACTGAACAGGTGAAGTTAAAACAGTTTTCTGAAAGAACCCCACTTAGAAGAAAACTCAGACTTCCTCTTCATATCCAGTTTTTCAGTTCTGTAACTGTAAGATGTCATTACTGACATCATGGCTGATGCATCTCTTCCTCAGACCTACTGCAATATTTTCAGGCATTTAACTTCTATAGCAGCTCATAGTACCTCCACTACCATCCTATTCACCTGACAGTATGTTTATTACAATGGTATCATCTTCATATTTGTGATAACTAATGTTATTCAATGGGCATTTCTTTTTCCTCCATTTCTTATGTGATTATTTTTAAAAAATACAAATTGCTGATTAAATAGCTTTTGTTTCAGTCTCTTTACTTTAACATGCAGAGAAAACAATACAAGTTCACCATTCCAATAGGATAGCAATTAACAAGGTCTCAGGCCAAAAAATCTAAATGCAGTTCATAACTTTATACTGCTCATACTGGTTATCATGCTCTTTTTATCAGCTGTATGACAGTTGGCACAGAAGGTAAAGAATGGGATTTGTAGTTCTTATGGTATAGAGTTTGAATTCTGTAGTCCTCATTTGCCTGTTGTGTGATCTTGCATAAGTCACTTAAGCAGACATTGCTTCTGGGTCACCTCTAAAAGGGATTGTATGTCCAGTGGGTCTACTTGATTAACAACTGAATTTAGGCTAGGAATAATAAGAAAAGTATTCACTAAATTAGTCACTGGATAACCGATTTCAAGTAAAACAGTACACTGTCAGTCATAATACATTAAGTATTCATGGATTTTATGGCCCACATTAATTTTTTCTCAGGATCTTTTCTATCATGAACAGTGACAAAGCATGAAAAATATTAGTAGACCTGTGCAGTTTCAATAGATCTGTATCTAGAAAAACACCCTAAAAGGCACATGAATCTGTTTTGTAATCTTCAGGTAATTTACATTATTAACTAACACCCTTCACTCAAGATGGTATTTCAAAATTGTTATATTACCCATGTGTAGCAGACTGACAACACCTGTTGCCATTATTGCTGTCTTAAACAAATATAAATTCTAACTAGAGTAATTTGCATAATTATTGTACTTCAAAGCATTCATAACATTTTGCTCTTGCATGTATCACACAGTATTACATAATGAAAATTAAACTAGAAATAAATTTGATTCAGACCTAGGTCTAATTGTCAGTACGGGGACTTCCAGTATGGTGCTGTTCCAAAAAGCACATGGGTAATCTGGTCCACCAACCAGAGTATTTTAAAATTCATTTGTGCCCCCTAAAGTGAGCTGAGTACAGAAATTAAGGGTTTGTGTATGAAGCACTGCATTTATTTATTTATGTTTTCCACCCCACCCTCAACTCCTAGTGCTACTCCAGTTGCCCATCAGCTGCTGTGACTAACCTCTCACTGCTTTTATTCCATAGTTTGATACAACCACACAGAATGGGTCTGATTTAGATGGGAGAGCAGGGGAACTGGCTAGTGGGAAGGAGGAATGTTGGCAAAATGGAAGCAAGCTGGCAACATTAGATATGCTGGTCACTGAACTAGGAACTTTTCAGGGCCCTAACCACACCCCCATGTATCGACATCTTTCTGAGGCTGAGAAGGGAATGAAGCATTGCCGCAACCACCTTGGGCCCTAGGGTAGCCAAACTTCATCAGCAGTCATCCCCCTCAGCTCAGCTATAGCTCATGCCATGGCATTTACTACAGAATTTGCCTGTCAGGAATGCTTTTGCAACTACAGATAGACAAGCCTATCCTCCCCTGTTTAAGGGTCAAATCTACAAAAAATCATCTAAGCAAGACTGCTAATGAAGGAATTCGAAATACATAAGCAATCCTATGTGATCATGTTAATGCTGAATTTTACCAGTGACTGGAAAATAGAAAGTTACCTTATTGTGATGTCAGTAAAGCTAATAATGTTTATTAGGAGTACTGAAAGGCTAAGTAGAGTCTCATGAGGGAAGATAAAAGCTTACAGAACAAAGGGAAGCTGAGTACCACATGACTAGTACAAAGAGAACATGCACACAGTGTTACAATTATTTATAATTTACTTTGAAGCCTGACTGTCTTTGAGAAATTAATATTAGAACTTTATAATATGAGTAATACAGAGGGCCAGATTTCATAAGAATGGTGTGGCATTGCACAAGTAAGCAAAACTGGTAAAGACACTCTGCCAATAGCTTTTAATGACAAATAAATAAATAAGTTATACAATTAGCATGTCAGTGGATATTGAAGGATATGGTGAAGTCCCCAAGCAATGTGCAACATGTCTACTTATAAAATGCAAGTATTGCAACTTGGCAAATTAATTTAAATGCAGAACTGACAAAATGAAACACAGACAAGTTTGCATGAATAAAAGCAGTATCATAGCATACAGAAATAATTCAGCAATTCACACTAACAAAATTCCAAAAATACATGTGAAGAATTATGTGGAAAAAGAACATCTGAAAAATGAATACAGACATTTAAAAAGTAAAGCATTTGTAACTGTTTCCACATACAAAAATGGAACTGTATGTAGATGCATATTCACATAATTTGTAAATAACACATTCAATCTGAAGACGACAATAAAATAACAATAAAAAAAATATGGTGATGAGTCAGACCAAGCCACATCACCAGCATAGTGTAGGAGGGGTGTCTGAAAATACTGGAGGAGTGGGTCATTCATGTGAAGGACATGCAATGCATGCACCCCTAGGAATGGGAGGAGATGAAAGCATTAAAAGGGATGGAGTAAGCAGATGTACACAAAAGGAGGAAGGAAACGGAAGGTCAGAGGGATGTTAGTATTCATTTTCTTTTATTTGAAGTTGTATTCCAGGGTAGAACACTGATCAACACTGACCTGTTTTAGGCTTAGTTTGTGTGAAATCCAAAGCATTTCACAAACAAAAAAATGTAGAAATGTAAGCTATACCAGAGTTATTCAGATTAGTTTCATTAAAACACTGTAAGTATAGATTCTAGTAAACAAAAGCAGAGTGTAAACTACAATATGTACTTTAGTTTCTAAAGTGGGTCAACCTAAATAATTCTTTGAGAGGAGAAAGGAGGTGAGAAGAAGGCAGTGGTGTTTTAGATGAGATGTCCTGAGTCGAAGCAGGAGCATTTGATTTGATTTGATGAAGAAGTGCTTTTTGATTTGCTTTCTAAATCTGGAGTTAGAAGTCATTTCCTTTAGGTCAATTGGATCAGTTTTCCAAACAGTGGCTGTCTAAGAGGCATTTTTTGTGAGGATATGTTTTTCTTTTCAAGAAAGAAGGAATGGGTTAGGCATAGGTATATGGTAAAAGGTAATGTGGAAGTACTGGCAAATAAAATAAAAGACACAAGACAGGAGAAGGTCACTTCAATATAAAGTCAACACCTTAACCATTATGCTACTTAGGTTTAACAAAACTGAAAGAAATTGATGAGGGAGCACTCTCCTATGTATATGTTTTTCCTGAGTGGAAGCATACATATTAGAGCTGTTCCTAAAGTCATATCAAACTAACAATGGAGACACACACACACACACACACACACACACACACACACACACACACACACACACACACACACACACACACACACACACACAAACTCATACGAGTTGCATACTGTAGGATTCAAACCACCTACCTACCTATCTACACATGCAATCTAGAATAATTGACAAAGTATGGTGTCATTCAAAGAGGGTAGAATATTTGCCAGTCTGGGAGGATATGATTGACAGACTATGCTGCTTTGTCAGAGATAGCCTCCACCCATCCCATCTGGGATTTTGAATATTGGCTAAAACATTGTTCACCTCCATACTGCCTTTTGTAGGCATTACCAACCTGATAAACTTAGCGATATAGCTAAACCAGCCCAGGAAAATCTGAAGATATTACCAATCCATGCCAGGAGTCTAAATAAGAAACTCCACTCCTGCAAGCTCTCCTCACCATGGAGAATATAGATGTCTGTGTAATTGCTGAGATGAGGTTTAAAGCCATGGACAGCACTCTGGCAGTGCAGGGCCACAACGCCTTTCACAAATTTAGACCAACAAGTACACACGAAGGGAAAAGAGGAAGATGTGTCTCTATTTACCTTAAAATCATGCCACACCTCAAGGATGGTCCATCATATGATGTGCTTGAGCTTCTTCATGTTCAAATTACCTTAGATAAAGTCCATTTCATATCCTTGTAAGCCATAGGTCCCCTTTCTATAATCCGGGAAAACCATAATACATACTCAAATGTACTGGAGACACTCCCCATTCAACCTAAAACCATTCTCATGGGGAAGTTAATTACCCCAATACAAACTGGGGATCATATACAACTCAAGCAAAAAGAGAGCAACCAGTATAAAAAAATGAGAAAACTGAATAAAAAGAAAACCGGTAGGCAGAAAAGCATAAAAACAAAACTATTTTAATAAAATACACTAAGCAAACAATAACACAGGATAAGCACTTTAATACCATTCAGGTACTTCATCAGATCCAATTAAAATTAAAAAAAAAAATTCAATATAATTTTATATGCTAATGCTTCAGGTCACGTGAACTCATACGAGTTGCATACTGTAGGATTCAAACCACCTACCTACCTATCTATACATACAATCTAGAATTTTTAATTAGTTCTGATGAAGCACCTGAATGGTATGAAAGCACTTATCCTGTGTTATTGTTTGCTTCGTGTATTTTATTAAAATAGTTTTGTTTTTATGCTTTTCTGCCTACCGGTTTTCTTTTTTCATCATACACAAGTCCTAACATGCAGGCCCAGAGATTATTGGACTTTTTAAATCCAACCATCTAGGACCAGTTAGTATGTATGCCCACTAGGGGAGCAAATATCCTTGACCTGATCCTCATATATATGGTGGAACATTGCACCCTCCTTAGTGGACAGGTCAGATCATAAGGCCATCTCTTTTGAAGTGAAGGTAAAACTAGGGACACTGGCTAACCCTGAACTTTTAGGAATTATTCTACAGCAAATTTCCTATTACTAAGTGACACCCTGGCAAACTTTCAGGCCTCCCACCCCAAACCGTGAGAACACCACTGCTTATGTGTAATCATCCACAGACAACCTGTATAATCATGTTAACAGCTGCACAGAGACAACTGTACCTACCCAGATTACTCACAGGATCAGCTCAGAAAACAAGCCACTCTGGTGAAATCCCAACATCAAAAGTTGTATAACAAAAGGAAGAAATTCATGGCAAAAATTAGTTGATCCAATTCCCAGGAAAATAAAAAATCCCTCATCAATCTAAACAAGCAACTTAGGTGGCTAATTGTGTCTACCAAAGCCAAAGTTGAGGTAAAATTTGCCTCCTGACCAAAGACAATCACAAAGCTTTTTTCAGCTTTGTCAGTAACCTCAAAGGCATACCTCTTAACTGTCCATATGCAGAATGTCCACACTCATATTCTGGTCTGTTCCTCTTACAGTTGGTGTTTTTTAGCAAATCACTGAGAACTGAAATCACTAAATAATGATATATATTTGAGTTTCAGACTATATCCTTCAGGAAATGCATGCTGACACAAATTGTGCTATTCTAGCATCTTTCTCCATTTATAAGAGCAATATTTAAAACATGTCCCTATTTTTGGACCTTTGTCCTTTCCATTATTGTAGGCTTTGTTCAGATTTCTCGCACTAAGAAGTTGAGAGGTATGCTCAAAGGCAATACACAGCAAAGTACCAAATCAATTGTAAATGGTGCTATATGGAGACAAAAGATATAGCAAACCTCCTGGCTAACAAATTTAACTCCAGTTTTACTCCTGTCTCGCCAGTAGATTCGCCTCAGAAAATACCCACATCCGTAACCCCCCCACTATCACTAGAAAGCATGTATGCTAGGCTCTCTCAAGGCAAAGAACACTGCATAGGTGGGTCCTGATAATACCCCCAGGATGCCTCATTAATAGCCAGAAACATGAACTATTGGCTCACTAGAAGCATTATTTAACCACAGCCTCAAACAGGCTTCATGCCAAACAAAGTAGGAAACTGAGATCCCTCATAAAATCCTCCAAAGCTAGTTACGAAAATAAAATTGCCAAAGATTCCAAAGACAACAACAAGGCATTCTATAACTATGTCAAGAATCTAAATGGCAATGCTCAGATCTGCTCTGAGCTAAAACAGAATGGCATTAAATATACTGATCCCAAGGATATTGCCAATATCCTGGCAGATCGATTTAGTGCCAACTTCACCCTCCTCTCACCCCCTAAATGGCCCATATCAATACCGGAAGATTGCCAAATTCCGGTAATAACGGCCACACAGGTACAAAACGCACTCTCCAAAGCTAAGAAGACAGCATCCATGGGACCAGATGACATCCCAGGCTGTGTGCTACATGAACTACAATATGAACTGGCACCTCACCTAAGTGTCATGTTTAATCATAGCCTCACCTCAGGTTTCGTGCCCACTGAGTGGCGCACAGCTACAGTTATCCCACTCCACAAGGGGGGATCCACCTTGGATCCCGGAAACTACCGTCCCATCAGTCTGACAAGCCTTATCTGCAAGGCCATGGAGCGTATTATCATGGAACTTATAAACGAAGACATTGGCAACCTTCAAACACTGGACCCCACCCAGTTTGGGTTCGTGAAAGGGCCGATCTTGTCTCCTGAACTTGATTGACTTCTTCGAATCAGTCTCCAGAGCCATGGACAAGGGTAAGGTGGTCCACACAGCCTATCTAGACCTTGCCAAGGCCTTTGACACCACCCCCACTCTGGAATCATAGATAAACTTACTAAGCTGGGCATTAATCCCTATGTCACCCAATGGGTTGCTAACGAGCATACTGATAGAACCGACACTGTAAAAGTAGCCGACTCCAAATCCATCTCCAGACAAGTGACAAGTGGAGTACCTCAGGGTTCAGTCCTGGGACCACTCTTGTTTGGCATCTACTTCTCTGAAGTACAGGCCAACACTAAGGGACTCTGGATAACAAAGTTTGCAGATGACTGCAAACTGGGAGCCATTATTGAATCCCCAAATGATGTGGATACTCTACAAAAGGGCCTTACAGAAACAGATGCTTGGTACCAGAGCCATGGGCTCAAGCTCAACGCCTAGAAATGTATAGTTATCCCCTTTGGGAAAAAACATGTATTCGTGAATTACCATATAGGTGGCAGTACACTAAACACCAAAAGTTTGATAAGAGACTTAGGGACACAGGTGGACAGTGGTCTCACCTTCGATAACCACATCGCCACAACAGTCAGGAAATCCTTCTATGTGGCACACCTCATCACTAAGGGCTTTTCATCCAGAAAAAAGGAGGTCATTGTCCCACTGTACTCATCCCTCATTAGACCCATTATAGAATACAATGCCCCATTTGGTATGTACCTCTGAAGACATCTGCAACAACTGGAAAGGCCACAGAAATACCTCACTAAAAGAATCACAGGCCTAAAGCAGATGCCCTACGCTGACCGTCTTAAAAAACTCCAGCTATACTCTGTCACATATTGTCTACTCAGAGGCGATCTTTACTTAACATACAAGGCATGTCAAACCCAGAGCTGTTGGACATGCTACACTTAAAGAAATCCCAATCCCTCAGAGCCACACGCTTCAGGGATCTAAACCTTGTCATCCCAATAAACAAAACATGCTGGAGGGATAGGTTCCTGACCCAGAGATGCCCCAGACTCTGGAATAGATTGCTCATACATGTCAAGCAGAGTGCCTCTTTGGTCCTCTTCAAAAGGAACCTTGACGATTGGATGGGAGAAAAGAAATTCACCCCGGGGATCACCTCAGTCGCCCTGCTAGACAGGGGTCCAGGGAAGTAAATAGTGTGGGAAGAAATAGCCAGGGAATTGTTATGGCTAGGCTTGTATAGGCCCTAGGGCTGATAGCCTAGTACCAACCTATGAGCTATGAACCTCATTCATAAGACAGAAGAGGTCACTTAAGGTTAATCACTTGTTAACAGAGGGGTTGGAGCTAGGAACTAAAATTTTTATTTAAGGAGTAAACTAAAACATTTCAGAGTTTTACCAGAAAGGCTTATGCAGACTCTGCTACACTTTGCTGTGAAGGAAAGGTTAGTTTGCTTTTATTTTTTGTATTACTGTATTGCCTTTCTATATTTTGAATACTGTAGTTTGTTTTCTTTACCTTGTGTTTTGCTTGCATTCTGTTTTAACAGCATATTAAAACATCAAAAGAGACCACAGCTCTCTCTGTTCTGAGTCAGGCAGAAATAAGAACTGATTAATTAAGGACTCATTCATAAGACAGAAGAGGTCACTTAAGGTTAATCACTTGTTAACAGAGGGGGTGGAGCTAGGAACTAAAATTTCTATTTAAGGAGTAAACTAAAACATTTCAGAGCTTTACCAGAAAGGCTCATCCAGACTCTGCTACACTTTGCTGTGAAGGAAAGGTTAGTTTGCTTTTATATTTTGTATTACTGTATTGCCTTTCTATATTTTGAATACTGCAGTTTGTTTTCTTTACCTTGTGTTTTGCTTGCATTCTGTTTTAACAGCATATTAAAACTTCACAAGAGACCACAGCTCTCTCTGTTTTGAGTCAGGCAGAATTTTTTCCTGCCCTCCCACCCATTTAAGTTGTCTTGTTAAATACCACTGTCTTTCTAGTTGCCCACCTCTTATGTTAATCTGACCAGAATGATACCACAATATAAGGATAAAATGACTGACTTCAACAATTGGCTAAGCTTATGGTGTCATTCAAGTTAACACCCACACAGGTTGTGAGAGAATAACCATTGCTATCCTAAATGATGACACCGGTATCCTACAATCATTGGACCCAAATTATGTCAGGTTTGTCAAGGGCCAGTCTTGCCTACTAAACATTGTGGACTTCTTCAATAAGGTCATCAAAGCAATGGGCAAGGGCAAAATGGTGCATACTATCTACTTTGATCTGGCCAAGGAATTTGACACAATAACCAACTCAGGCATTGTAGAAAAGCTCAGTAAACTAGGTATTAGCCCTTACTTCACCAACTGCATAGCCAGTTGGCTTACAGACAGGACCCAAGAAGTTTGAATATGGCAGTCTACTACCACAAAAGGTCAGTTATTTGTGGGGTTCCTCAGGGCTCTATGCTGGGGTTGCTCCTGTTTGTCATCTACTTCTCTGAGGGAATGGTTAATGTCAAGGGCCTATAGCTGACCAAGTTTACAAATGACTGCAAATTGGGACCTGTCACTGAATCCCCTCAAGACACAAATATCCTCCAAGAAGGCCTGACACATACTAATAACTGGTGGCACAGACATGTTTTAAAACTCAATGCCAAAAAGTGCATCATAGTACCTTTAGGCAAGACGACCACCCCTGCAAACTACTACATTGACAATACACCCCTCAGTAGTCCGGGATTTGTGAAGACATGTAGGCAGTGATTTGGCATTTTACCATCATTGTCATAGAGTTGATAGAAATAGTATGAATTGTGCATTGTCTCTTTAAATCTGAATGTTGTCTTAATTAATCATTTTCAATTATATGCAATCATGTCTAATTGGCAGTACTGGTATATATACTGCATTTGAAAGTTTGTGTGTTATTCCCTTGAAGGCTGTTGGAGCCGAGGTACCGGAATAAATTTTTATCCTGCATTCCTGCTTTACTTGGTTTGTCAAATAACTTGTGCTTTGCTGTTGGTTGTTATTTTTTTCGGTAAAGCTGGAATTTGAATTTGAACTTGTGATGGCGAATATTGAAAATGAAGGAATTTTATTTGCCAGCCTGGCTAGAGAGAGGGATATCAAGCTGGCACAATTCGATCCTTGGACAACATTCGGTAATTATGGTCATGATAAGAAATTCGAAGATTTAAAAAGACTGAGAATAAGGGAGACATCATTATTCTATGATATTTGTTTGTTAGAAAAATATGTCGAACTGTCTATCACACCGAGAGGTTTAAGAATAGATAAATTACCTGCATACAAATTTGCTGAGGATGAGGCTGATTTTTTAAAAGAGTGGCAAGCAGCGTCTCACCAATGTACTTTAACTTGGTTACAGATTCTTATTAACCGTAGGAGCCTTGGACTGCTCCAAACTAAAATAGCTGAGAGTGAAGCTATTTTATCAGCTTCAGAAACACATGCGCCGTCTTCCTCTTTTGTATTGGCAATGAAAGATGTCAACCTAGCTGTTACAAAGGCCGAGGGTGATGTAATAGCTAGGAAGAAGAAGAAGCTGAATAGAGACATCACTGATTTTAAGAATAACAGTATTTATTCTTGGCAACGCCAGCGCCAACGTAAGAAAAGTGCTAATGGTACATCCCGAGGCAGATTGTCAGAGGGAGGTTCACGTAGTGGACGTGACTCCTCTGTATCGTCATCAGATCAGGTGGAAGCAAGAAGAGCGTCTCCTTTGAACGAGTGGATTTGGTGGATGAAAATGGTTTGGTAGCAGCAGAAGAAGAACAAGGAAGATGGAACTTTCGGCAGGGCGCGAAAAGCAAATTTCGACACAAGGGTCGAAATAAAAGGTACTGAGTCCAATGTTCAAGCGAATGCTTCAACACATGTTATTTGTTCGTTTACTGGTATTGGGAGCACTGCAGATTGTTTGGCTAACGTAACCACTGGTGGTGCTTCTACTTTGTATGGTGAGAGCGTTTTGATAGATAATACTCAATATTTATCAGCCGTTCCTATGAATAGTACTGTTATCTATGAAAACACTGAAGTCGGGTCCAGCATTTTGAACTTAAGTGATTTGGTTCTTAAGCCTGAAATGATTGCGGTGCTAAATTTGGGCAGCAAGTTTGTTCCAACGAAAGTTCCTGCTCTTTGTGACATTCTTTTAGACATTAAACGTTTTTGCAGGAAATTGTATTTAAAAGTCTTTTTTGAGAAGAAAAGTATTTCAAATGATGTTAATGATGTGGTTATAACAACTGCTGAAAACAATTCTTTAGCATTTATTGATAATACAGTAAGTAATCTTTCTATTAGTACTAGTGATGTAGATGATTGGGAAGATTTGTCTCTCCTTTTTGATCCATTGTTGGATATTTCTGTACATGAGGTTATGGGAGAAAATATTTTGAACAATTCCAGTCATGGAGACACTTGTTTATTGGAAGGAAACGATGGGGCTGGTTCAGTAGATATCAACTCAGGAAGATTCTTTACAGGATATGGTAAATTTACCTTACCTGAGCTTCCTAGTCGCAGCAATTTTTATCCACCTAAAAATTCAGCAGTTTTGAGGACATTTGAGAATGTCCTATGTAAAAAGGTGGAAATGGAGTATGCCAATTTCATGAAGAATTATTTTTCATTCAATTTAAATAAATTGGAATGGAATGCTTTAAAGGAAATGAAAGAGGCTGCTAAAAAATATGCTTTTTGCATTGCAGACAAAGGGGGCAAATGGGTAATTTTGAACAAGTGCCATTACCTTAAAATGAGTTATGATTTACTATGCAATGATGAAGTATATGTGGAGCTGCCTAGCAATCCCATCATTGAATACAATGCTTTGTTGTTAGAGATTTTAGAGAGAGGAGAAAGACTTGGATTTTTGAATAGTAATGATGTGAAACGTCTTTTTGTGGCCAATCCTAGAGATCCTCATTTTTATACTATACCTAAAATACATAAGAATGAGTCTGATCCCCCAGGCCGACCCATTGTGTCTAGTTGTGGTGGTTATTTAGAATTTGTTTTTTGGATAGTGTGTTAAAGGAACATTTAAAATATGTTGTGTCCCATATTGTGAATACAAATCAATATTGTGAAATAATCAGAAATTTCGAATGGAATTCTGATTTTTATTGGGCTACAGTAGACGTCAAATCATTATACACTAATATCAGTAATAAATTGGGTTTGGAGGCTATAATGAAAATTTTAGGTGAAGGTCCACGCACATCATTCATAATTTGCCTTTTAGAATTTGCTCTCAATCACAATTATTTCACATTTGATAATAAGTTTTTTCTTCAAGTAGATGGCACTGCAATGGGAGCAAGTTTCGCTCCATCTTACGCTATTTTGTTCATGTCAATTTTTGAAAATGATTTTTTGTATTGCATGACATTCTTTAAAAATAATGTCATCTCTTATTTTAGATTTATAGACGACCTTATTTTTATTTGTAGAGGGGATGTCTTGGAGTTTGACAAGTTTATGCTAGACTTGCAAAAATAAATTTGGCATAGAATTTACATATAGTATCAATAAACAGAAAGTTCAGTTTTTAGATATTCTGCTTTATGTGGATAAACAGGGGTTTGTCCAATTCAAACCATTTCGTAAGGAGGTAGCTGCTAATAATTTTCTTCATGCGTCAAGTGCACATCCTAGGCACCTAATTGAAGCACTCCCTTATGGGGAGTTTAAAAGAATGTATGAACATACCTCTGAACCCAACCTTTTGAGTTTGGAATTTGATTTAGTTTGTGAAAGGCTATTAAACAGAGGCTATTTGGAAGCTTCGCTAAAGAAAAATCGTGCAAAGTTTGAGTATGATCAAAAACATCATATTATTAAGACATCTAATATTAACATTATTCAGAGGGACATAAATAAGGAAAATAGGATATTTTTTGTCACAAAATTTTCTTTATTTTCTGATATTTTGTCTGATATTGTTAATTTCTTGTGGCCTCTAGTTTGTAGTAATGAAGATATTGGGCATCTCTTTCCAAAACATGTTTCTTTTTCATATGGTAGATATTGTAATTTAAAAGAAATATTGAAATTCAGACAGTTTGGGAATGATAAAAATACGTCTAATTTGGAAAAACAAGTTGGCATGTTTCAATGTGGCAAATGTAAGATATGTAGGAGGGTTAAGAACCTATCAGGCAGTGCTATAAATGGGGTTAAATATTTTGCTGAATACAAATTCAATTGCTGCTCTTGTGGTGTAGTTTATATCATTGGTTGTGACTGTTTAGTACCAAAATATTATATAGGTCAGACAAAGCGACAACTCAAAAGTCGTATATTAGAACATATTGGGGATGTACGTAATGCTAGAACGAGCAGTCCTATATTTGAACATTTTCAAAATACACACAAAGGGTCTGCAGATTCATTATTTTTAGTGCTTTAGCAAAACCTAATGCTTCTTTTGGAGGTAATTATTTAAAAAGTCTATTGAATTTAGAAAGTAGATTTATCTTAAAATATGGAACATTAAAACCTCGAGGGTTAAACTTAGAAGTTAATTTAAATGTTTAATCAATATTCTAAGTCATTTTGATAGGTATTTATTGTCATAGAGTTGATAGAAATAGTATGAATTGTGCATTGTCTCTTTAAATCTGAATGTTGTCTTAATTAATCATTTTCAATTATATGCAATCATGTCTAATTGGCAGTACTAGTATATATACTGCATTTGAAAGTTTGTGTGTTATTCCCTTGAAGGCTGTTGGAGCCGAGGTACCGGAATAAATTTTTATCCTGCATTCCTGCTTTACTTGGTTTGTCAAATAATTTTACCATCATGTGTCTACTGTAATGAGGAAATCATTCTATGTTGTACAACTTATAAGTAGGGGTATGGCATCTAGATCCAAACTTGTCATTACTCTATCGTACTGTTCTCTCATAAAATCAGTCATTGAGTTCAATGTCCCCTTTGGTATGTAACTGGGCAGGTATATGCAACAACTCAACATCCTCAGAGATTCCTCACAAAAATACATAATGTGAAAAATAAGTCCAAGGCAGAAAATCTCAAAACCTTGTCCATACATTCAGTCTCTTACAGAATGCTGAAAGATGACCTATGCCTGGCCTACAATGTATCCTCTGATCCAGCCCTAATGGACCTGTTGAACATCTGTGAAACAAACAGCATCAGAAAAACCAGAGCCAGGGACCTACATCTTGCCTGCAACATAAATAGGACAAGCTGTAGGGACAGGTGTCTCAGAGGCATCCCATTGTCTGAAACAGGTTTCCCATTCATGTGAAGCATAGTTTATCACCATTCTTATTCAAGTGATGCTTGGATCCATAGATGGGGAACCATAAATATGCTCCTGGTCTGGTACCTGTGTCTCTGTAAGAGAGAGATGAAGCTTGTAAGTGCTTGGCCACACATGCCCAAGTGTAATACCCCCCAAACCCTTGGTAACCAATACCTATCAAATTTTATAAATGAAAAGGAATAATGTACAAATCTCTGTGTGCCGCAAAACACCAACCAAGCAAAATGAGTACACGACAAGAACTATGTATGAAGTGTCTTTAATGATATTAACACAAACACTTTCACAGAACAGCTTCATCAGATTATAGTTCACTTTGCTTGGTAGGTGACATATCACATTTTAAAAAAGGCCCACTGGGTCAATAACCTTGTATTCTGTTATGATATCAAGGTACTACAATACAACATATACAGTTATAAGTGGGAATATAAATGTATATGGAGCATGTATGTTAGATAATCAAGCAACATGTGGCTGGCACACTGCACATCTGTGCCACTAAGCACATGTACATGGGTAACATTCAGGCTACAAAAGTGTAACAATAAATGTGTTCCATTCATGCATTCTGCACATACAGGATAGAACCTGGATGGACATGCTCAAATTAGCACAGCTTTGGCAGCATGTAAAATTTAGTGTACCACACACTTGAACGTACAAGGCCACATGCACTTGTACATACAAGGCCAATGCCATTGATGGACATTAGTATTGTATATCAAGCACTTATGTAGTGACAAATCAGTCATCCTATGAAACAGTTGAATCATATTTGCAAATCTTTGTCCTATAGGGCATCTTCTTCTGTTGATATGTGTATGTCTACAGGAACATAGTCCGTACCATTTGTTATTTCCACACAGCCACAACATGGGTGGCATCAATAACCACACATGCCAGTTCCCATGCTATTCATGTGATGCGTTGATACAGGTCTTACAGTGCTGCACAGGAAGGGTGACTACCACATGGAATACCAAATGACTTACTGTGGTATGTGCTTTCCTGTGTGGTACTTACCTTCCTGTCTGAACTGACAATTGCACACTATGCCACAGTCACAATGCTGCTGGGTATTACACAGCATTATTCCTTATCATAGCTTCCAGATCTGTATGCTGCAACATTTCATGTGTATTATGCAAGTTACAGGATAGTAATGTCTGCAAAGCGGGAATAATGTTGTTCAACAATCTAGTAACATGCAATCATATAGACATAAGGTATATGTGAGCCTACCATGCAGCTGTCCTACAATCATGCATCCTGTAAACACCACATCTTTATAAACATCCTTCAGTAGTTTATTGAGGTCTATGCAGCACCTAGAGGCATACATAAGAACAAAAGATGTATTTACTAAGCCATCAAGTTGTATAATTCCATATGCAGTACATTGCAAGACTCTTCCATATACTTCGGGTGTATATAATGCAAGTGTCTCCACAAATGTACAGCTCAGTGATGGTAGATAGAACTGTTGCACAGTTGTGTAAATAGCCTCACCATGTAAATGACCACTGGGTAATGAATGGCACTGCACAACAAAACACTGAATAACATGTCCCATATTTGTGTGTGTACACTGTGTTTACAAGGAGCATTTTGATAGGGATATGTGCACTAGTTACCATACATACATACATATAAGGCAATGGCTGTTTGTGTGGAAGTGTGTGTGTGTGTGTGTGTGTGTGTGTGTGTGTGTGTGTGTGTGTGTGTGTGTGTGTGTGTGTGTGTGTGTGTGTGTGTGTCTGAACGTCATAACTTCTTGTGCACTGGCATACAATTACAGTCAGTACAATGAAACTGTAACTATATGTATATGTACAGCCATAATTATAGGTATATCTTCAGCTATAGAATAAGATAAATACATATCTGTCTAATTATCTATTTATCTTTCTATAACTGTCTATATTGCTGAGCCTTCCTTGCAGTATTTACTGAATGGTTTGTCTGTATGACTTTTTATCCCTTGGTTTGGATGTGATTTGGGATATTTTGCAGACACCCTAATGTTTAAGGACATCAGGTTAGTTTTTAAGCTCTGTGTTTCTAAATTATATCTAAGCAACCCATTTATGTTATACTGATGAGGTAAGGAAAAAGGATTAAACATGGCATGCTTACAGCCAGTGTAGTTTGGCTTCAAAAGTGTGAATGTACCACTAAAGACTTAAAAGGTAAAAAAGTAATGGGCATTCAGAAGCAATGTAGCTGAAACTTTGGTATGTGCTTAAGGGGTGATTTGCAAATATCCCATGAGCCTCCACTATAGGAGGCTTAAGGTATTACACAGTGAAAACTCTAGCTTGGCTTGGTCTTCCTTGCAGTGTTTACTGATTGGATTGTCTGTGTGTGACCTTTTTACCCTTCGGTTTGTGTATATATATATATATATATATATATATATATATATATATATATATATATATATGTCTATATCCATATCTATATCTATATATATATGTATGTACGTGAAGTAGTGTCAGAACACAACTATGAAGTCTGTTTTATTGAAGTGTTCTCTAAATGGAGTAATAGAAAAACTAAAATAAATGTTTACTGCAAGCAGGCAAGTTCCCATGCTCCCCCATCTCCCTGCTAATTAAACATACCAACTCCGATCACACAATATTGGTGAAAATGGCAAACTCGCTTATGTCTAGTATTCAGCAATCTGTAACAAGCAACAGTCTGTCTTATAGGTGAAAATGCTAGAAGAACGGTCCTAGAGGGACTTTCATGGATTCCACAGACATGCTTCCTACTCAGCATAGATATGAAGCACCATCATTGTCGCTTGACTCATCCAGTAGTTTGTGGCCCAGTTTTTTCTTAATTGGCTCCACTCGTTTGTAGCAAATACCTTAGAGGTATTTGTTTACAATGAGATAACAATGGATTACTCATTACTTCAAACAGAATGCACTCAGACTTGATGCACTTTGTCCAACTAATGCATACCTACACACACATAAATTAATTTATTTATCTATGTGGATACATATCTACCAGGTGTGGAGGACATACCAAAATTCTGATGCAAAATATGTAACATTCCTAAAAATGTTGGAAAATTTTGGAGTATGACTGCTGGTGATTGAATTGATATGTGTGTGTATTTCACTCCAAGTATGTATACATATGTTGATATTCCCTCAAGCTGATAAATATTTACATGCAGACACTGAAAAGTATTACAGGTGACAATTACATTTGCATACTACATGTATTAGTTTACTTACTACTCTTTTTAAGTGACTAACCTGTATATTGCACAATGATTTGGACAAAATGCAAGCTCTGTCACCTATGAGGCAGTGTATCTGTGAATTCTCTTCACATAGTATATATGTAAAAATAAAAGCTACAACTACCATGGAGTAGTAACATATGTGGTACTATATCTAAATTACAACAAAGAAACCAATGAGGCAATCAGGGATCACATGACAGTATTACATAGTAACATCACTGCATTTCCCTCCAGACCCATGACATATGGCCGTGTGCCAGCCCACACAGCACCAGATGCAAGGCCACAGCCTTACCTTAAACTGCCATATATGTGTGCAATATGAGAATAGCAGCAACCTAATGGGCATGTCCTGCCTGCTTATGTAACATCCTGGGAAGATTCGACCTGTAAATATATTATGGTGCTTCTGTTTGGCGGCTACATGCCTATCCTTATAGGCCACCTTTGGCAAAACCTTAAACATACCATATATTTCTATAACAGTTACTACAATACATTGAATGCCAAAGAGCAACTATGTGTGTAATGCGCTTTCTACCTGCATGACAAAACCATGTGTGCTAGTATCATAAGGTTATATGCCACACAGGCAATATGAATACTCATATTTCTCAACTTTTCAATATTACTCCTCAAATTAGTGATATCCACAGTTCAATCATGAAAAACTAACTGATAAATTACTCATATTAAAATAGTACAGTCTCTACAGATAATGTTTTTGATTCATTTTACCCTACTGTACAGAAGTTAACACATAAGGCATGTTACTTAACTGAAATCTTCAGACCGATTCTTTCAGGCCTTCTGCCAACCAGGCTTCTACCACCCATCCTTAGAGTAGTAAGCAACAAAAAGTCCTTCAGAGCCAATGATCTAATAAATGCACTCAAATGCTGCAATTGGACTCCCCTAAAACAGCTACCCCTAGATAAAGCCATGCAATACTTCAACTGAACCTTCCTAAACATCTTAAACCATCATGCACCCTCCTGAGCCATCAGAGTCAAAACTAACTATGCCCCATGGCTAGCAAAAGATACTAAAACTATAATGAAAGAAAGGGACAAAATCTGGCTACAATACCAGAAATCCAAAACCACTACCTTGAGACAAAACTATCTGGAACTTTGCAACAAAGCCAAAAGACAAATTAAACTTGACAAAACTAATTACTACTAATCCATGCAGGAAAAATATGCGCACAACCCTCAAAAATTCTGGGCCACATTAAATAGTTTACTTCACTCAGGGAAACCCACTACTCCTACCCCTGTATCACCAAACAACCAAGAGGACACCCCCACTCAGTTTAACAACTACTTTAATAAAACAGTCCAAGCCCTTGCCAACACCCAAAATAGTGCTAGTGGTCCCATTCCAACAACTAACCCTACCCATCCCAGTTCACTAAACATCTCCCTCAGCTTTTCTCTACATCCAGTTCCCACTAAGATAATAACCAAACTCTTCAAAAAACTTAAACCAACCACACTAGTCACTGATAATCTTCCAGTAGACTTCCTTCAGTTAACCGCAGAGGCTATAGCCCATCCCGTATCTATTCTCATAAATAGGTCTATATCAGAATGTAAAGTTCCTGACGCATGGAAAATATCACATATTATTCCATTGCACAAAGGAGGCAACTCTCTTAAACTCACAAACTATTGCCCATTTGCAATTCTACCTCCATTATCAAAAATATTAGAGAGAGTAGTTCATTCTCAGCTAATGCAGTACCTCCTAAATAACAATCTACTATCCAGATCTCAGCATGGCTTTAGATCTTCCCATTGCACCACCACAGCATTACTCTCAATTACCAACATAGTCAATCACCATAGGAACAAGGGATTATTCATATCCTCCATATTCTTAGATCTATCTAAAGCATTTGATATGGTTAACCACTGTATACTCCTCAAAACTCTAACTACCCTTAACATAAGTTCCCCCACTATATCATGGTTCAATTGCTACTTATCAGGCCATCAGCAAGCAGTCTTATGGCAAGACTAGTTGTCCCCCATACTACCAGTATCCATAGGAGTCCCACAGGGTTCCATCTTCGGTCCTTTGCTGTTCTCCCTATTTACAAACCAAATAACTTCATCCTCCCTCTCTGCCTCAATAGTGCAATACGCAGATTACATCACTATTATATGTGATGCCCCCACACTAAATGAGCTACAAACCCTAACTCAAAATAACTTTACTTTAGCTGAAGCATGGTTCACTAACATTAAACTTATTTTTAATTAAAAAAAAAAACTAATGCTCTTTAGCCCTGGTAGATCTCCTCCTCTAAACAATGAATTTACCATAAAATCCATAGACAATACTCAGATCACCCCAACAACACACACAAAACTGCTAGACGTTGAAATAGGCAACAATCTAAAATTCGACATACACATAGCACAAACAATCAAGAAAGTAAACAAAAACCTTGGTCTCCTTTATAGGAACAAACACTTCATCACTAAACATAGCAAAGCCACTATTGCAATAACTTACCTCTTATACATCCTCCTTTATGCCTCCCCAATCGTGACTAATCTCCACCGCGCAGAACTAAACAAAATTAAATCTTGTTACAACAAGATAGCCAAGTTTGCGACTGATGCCTCCTATAGATCCCACCACTGTCTATCCCTCAATCAACTCAACTAGCTGGAGTTGCTTCACCTACTCCTACTCAATCAACTCTCAATAGCACACAAGCTCTACTACTTTCCTGACAAAACCCCAGCACTTCAGCAACTAATCCAGCCCTACGTCACCACTAGAGCCTTAAGATCTACTAACCAAAACCTCATAAATGTCATCAAACACAAAAATGATGCTGGGAAATCTCTCTTTGCATGCACTATTGCCAGAACCTGGAATTCACTCCCAAGCCAAATTACTTCTACCACCTCTATTACCCATTAAAAAAAAAACTCCTGAAAACCCACTATGGAAACAGCTGGCCTTGTTCATGCTACACCCCTGGCTAATCCACCCCACTACATTGTTGCAAGGACTCTATTAGGTATCACCTGTTTCCCCTGGTATACTTGTTTGTCCTATCTTCCAAAAAAATGTATTTGATTTTATGTATTTTTCAATCATTATCATGTATAATGTACTATATGAATGTCCTCACAACAATAACTTGTTAATAACTACTGTATATATGCTCATATGTATTTATTTCATGGGTGCTCATATGTATTCTTTTATATTTGGTTATATGCTTGCTTATATTTTCTCTCATATGTGTACTGTTATATGGAGATTTTCTCCCTGGGCCTCCACTGAAAATGGACTTGTATCCAGTTGGACTTTTCCAGTTAACAAATGTAAAATAACATAAAAATAAATAAAACCATTTTTCCAACTGCAGACAAAGCTATTGATGGAAGTCATGGCACTGATGCCTGACCTACTTTCCCATCCTTTGCCAAAAGTCCACAGCAATCTCACACTAGTTACCTATTGTGACAAAGGATTTTCATGGCTCTCACAGGTGCTTCATATTCAAAATAGTTTTAAAGCATCATCATTGTCACTTGGCTCATTCAGTTGGTTGCATGAACATGGCAACATGAACATTGGGAATAAAACATTGCAGAGTGTCTTCAAGAGAGGGGGGGAAGAGAGAGAGAGCGAAAGCAAAATATGTCCTGAATATTGCTCTACTTGCTGAAATTGCCTACATTTTGTGTTATTATCTATGTATTTTCTTCACAAGTGAACTACCGAGGGAAACATAGAGCTTGTGTAGTTGCTATGTACCACTTCTAACAGTCACTAGGAGATCCAGTTCTACAACGTTGGTGTCCATAAGTATCTATAACCTGTATCGAAAACTGTATATTGTAATATGTTAATTCCTATGTTACTGTTGTGTTTCCTGTCTGCGAGTGTTTATTGTACTGTAACACTGATGCTCCACAGAAACATTTACCATGGGGTTGCAGCTCTGTTTCCATGACATTGCCACTTTATCAATATCATTTGGATTTCACACCTTTTGATATGGATCTGATGACTCTAAGAGTATGTTGTTCTGAAATACATGTTCCATAGGAATGCTGCTACAGAGTTGTGGTTCCATTTCCATAACATTTGTGACTGTATCTTTCTCTTTCAGCATCTGCAGCCTTTGACTATTGGGTTTTTATGTCTCTAACTGGATGTTATAATGTAGTGCCTATTCCACAGGAATATTACCCTTGCTACTGTGTTGGTGTCCATTACTATCCTCAGCCTCTGACTCGTGGGTTTGCTGTTCAAAACTTTATATTATGGTGGTCTAATTGCTATGTCACCAGTAGCATATAGATTCAACTGCATTCCCAGGACATTTGCATTTATATGGGTTATCTCTGAGACTCTGTATCACATACTTGTAACATTGTTCTCTCACTAGCTATTTAGTTGTACACATCTATCCTTGGTTGTCATGGCATTGTTCCACATGCACGACCTAGAAATCTATAACAATTAAGTGTTCAATGACATCATATGGTCTTTTATAAATACTGATGACCCACATATGCACTGCTAACAGTTGTTCCTCTCTATTTGTGCAGTTTCCATGTCTGACACATTGATATAGTATTACTTGTCAACTGAGGTCCTGCTTGACATCTGAGTATGTGTCATATTGCTTGCTATGTCACAGACTCACTAGGCCCATGAAACATGTATATGTAGGTGAAGGATGGCCCTGTAGCACCATAACGTACACTTACCCTGTGATATGTTCCTTATAATTAGTCTGGCATAGCGGTAGCGGCAGGCAACATTTTGTATAGCTGCATCTTGTACATATGTATACATTGTTGCATGGAGTGTTGTTAAAATGCACACAGTAGCTGCCCACACCACATCGTATTACCATCTATGAACATGGTATATGGACATGTGTGATTGTGTGTATCAATATAGTCCAATTGTTTTATCATACACAGTGGTTAATGTAATGTCACATGCCTATTAACTTTTGTGGCTTGTTGCTGCACATAGTATAAATTTCCTGATAATATAAGTATGCCCATTGCATAGTAGGTCCCAAGGTAATGTTTGTGTGTTGTACTGTGATTACCACTGGTCATATGAGCCCTCCTGGCATTGTACGTTTTACAGTGCAGTCTTTCCAGATATCTGGGCTACATCAGGGCAAGAAGGCAATTTCACTGCCTGTGAAAATGAGCTTCTCATTAAGGCTCTGTAAGTCCACTAAAGAGAGTTGGTGGAATAAAGCAGTGACAGAATCTGGTAATATTACCTTTGGAGGACATTGTTCGGAGTGTGACTGTCATTGTTGGGCAGGAAAGGACCATGTGACCATGTTGTTGATAACTAGCAGGCATGATGGGCCATGCTATATGAAAGGCATATCAAGTACAGCAGGAAAGAGAGAGGAATGCTTTTCTTCCATGCAAGACCAAGATGGTGACCGGTGAAAACATGGAGGGGCATTGAGGTTGGTATACCATGGTGTACAGAAAAGAACATAAAACTGTCACATGGCACACACTTGCTAAGTGCCACATCAGTGTGATGATGTTACATACTTAATATATGGATATTACAGGTGCAGAGTCCGAAGAGGCATAAGACATAGAATCAAGTAATGATAGACTAGGCAGTAGACATTCCATATTACATGAGCAGTAAATATTTTTTGGCTAGGATGGATATTATATTGACTTTCAGTCTTTTTCAGGACCTTCCCACATAGTTGAATCTGGGGAAGGTGATGAACTAAGTATGTATGCCTAGCAGTATTTCATACTTCTGGAACCCAACAACGCCTCCACAAGATAATACCTTAAATTCACTGAGAAGCAAGAATGAGTTCAAAACTCAAAATTTATTATAGCAAAATAATCACTGGTTTAACACTTTACTAAATTCAACCTAGCTGACCAATTCCTTTTCCAAGAATGACTTCATTGTCAGTTAAGTTTTTGAAAGATAATTTGTATATTTTTTTGAAATTGTAATGGATTTTCTATTTCTCCTGTCTCACTCTCCTCTAAGATGTGTACTGTAAGTTGTCATTTGGGGCCTTGGGGGTTGCTGTACTACTTTTGCCCATATTTTTGTTTCCATGGGGGGGGGGGGTTGGTTGATAAATCTCCACTTCTTGATTCCATCTGGAATAATAACCCTGTTTTTTTTTTGTGTCTGTCCTGTTCTCTGTTGTTTCCCTGCTATTTGCATTGATTTTCTTGGTGGGGGATTGCTGAATTTTGATCCAGAAAAAAATCACAGATCCAGCATAGTAATCTCACTACTAGCTTCCTTATTTGTTGTATTCTTATATAATAATGTTCCTTCTACTCTGAGATTTTTTTAAAGGTTGTACTAACACAATCAGCATAATCCAGTCTATCCCTATTAGCTTTCTTTTCTTTATATTCCTTAATAATGCATGTTCTAATACTCTTTTCTCTGTCATAGTTAACTTGCTTTCTATTTGTAATTTAGTGGTTGATAAAATAGCTTGTCTATAAGAGAATCAGTCTTTTTCTTAAGCTTTTTTTTAGCTCATTATAATTGTACTTCCTTAACAATTCAGCTAAAGTGCCTGTATCACTGATATTGTTTCATTTCTGCATAAAGGTCTTCAAAAAAAATTAAAAACTTCTGAATCTGAATTTCATTGTCACTTTCCATACTTATTTGATACTTGCACTAGTCTCACAATAAGTCACATGCTAAGTTACATGCTAACACCACTAAAAATGTTTAAAATTATTTACATCTTCTTAACCTAGGATTTTTCTTTATAATACATTTGTAATTAATATTACTATTCAGATGTGGAAAAACCCTAGAATTCAGTTAGATTTGCCATTTCATTTCCCTATATTCCATTCTATTCTGTTACCATAAAAGCACTGCTAACATGATCTAATACATAAAATATAAATCTTTTAGAGCTAACAGAATTAGTTGTTTAGACAAAGCATTCAACATGTTTTGTTCTTTATCGCATAATAATGCTCATAATTATGCTTGTTTACTGTTTGTTTTATCAACATAGATGCTAGTAACATATATGCTAACATGACCACATAATAAAATATAAATCTTTTAAAACCAAAACAAATGAGTGTTTAGACAATGCATTTGACATGTTTTTGTTCTCTGTAGCAACACTGTTCATAAATACATTTTTAACCGTGTGTTTTACCAACATAGAATGCATTACATATGATACACTCTGCTGTGTACACCACATATACTGAATTGCACACAAAATACCTTGGTCTCTTATAAGAAATATTAGTTGAAATGCAAAAGAACTTTGTGCTTTCTGCAATTTATCTACACATGAAACAAGGCTGATACTTACAAGTTCCTTTCTTAACACTACTTCTGATACTAAAAGTAAAAAGAAAACACTGCCACGGCAGCTGCCGAGTACTAGAACTCTTGGAGATTTATTATATAAACTTAAAGCGCTTTTCGTTTGCTGACACACAAACTTCTTCAGAAGTGAAATATAGTAGTAAAAACCACTTTCAAACCAGCAGGTAATCAGGTTACCCAATCATTTACAATGTGAATCATACAAAAAACTAATTAAAGGGATATACCTTCATAAAATGTTACTGTTTTCGGACAAACCAGCTTACATTAGATCATACAACTGGACTAAACATAATGTGGCAACACAGTATGAATACAAAACATAAATATATATTAAAAAATGTATATACATATATCAAAAAATGTATGCAAAGAAATCCAGTATGTATCAAATAGAACATACCAAACTACTGGTTGCTACATATACTAATAAAAACTCAAGACTCGATACAAAATTAAAAACATAAAAAACAAGTGGGACACTTTTAACTTTTATAACTGTTCAATGAAAACATTATATAACAGAAACATAATAAAGAAACAATAAAAATGAAACAATAAAGATATCCATCAACTTGTGTACACAAACTAATTCCTGTCATCTCTGCAGACTTCTTAATTTTAAAATACTACTAATAGAATAGGTTTCGTTAAGTCCTGGAAAATTGTAAGCATTAAGCTTAATCTGCCAAAATAATTCTAATTCTTCAAGTTGTAGGGGTGTAGGTCCATCCCTAATATCCTGTGATACTTGATCTATAGCCATAAATTTAAATTTATGGTCTAAATTCAACTAAATATGTTTAGCTAAAGCGTTGTCTGTTTTTCTTTTACCAATGGCATAATGGTGTTCATACATTCTATCACTGAGCCTACGCTCCATTTTGCCAATATAAAATGCAGGACAACATTGACATTTAGCTAAATAAACTACTAACCTAGAATTACAGTTAAACCTACATTTGAGTTTGAAGTGTGTGCCATTAATGGCAAACCAATTGGATACCTCAACAAACTTACAAAAATGGCAATTTTCGCATTTGTTCATACCTGTCATTCTAGGAATACTGTGATGTTGTTATTCCAACAGATTCTTCAGGTTCCTGCCTCTCCTAAATATTACTTTGGGTAAGCTACCTAGTTTATTGAATAACATTGGGTTAGTTCTAAAAAGTTCCCAATTTTTCTGAATAATCTTAATGCAAAGATGGCTGTGCACACTAAATGTAGTTATAAAACTTAATTGAAAATCATGGGTATGCAGGTCTGTTGACTCCTTAACATTATCCGTTGCCACGGAATTAGACCCACTGACCTGTTCAGACACTGAAACCTTGGCGGCCAGGATGGGTTTGCAAAACTGATTAGATCTTTTCAATCTAACCTCATCAATTAAAGAGTCTAGTATGGTCTCAGGATAGCCATGATGCAAAAACTTGCTTTTTAAAAAACAGCATTCATCAATAAAGTCATCATCCTGGCTAACTATACGTGAGGCCCTTACTAACTGACCATTGATGACTGACTGTTTCTGATAATAAGGGTGGCAACTAGAAAAATGAAGAAATGAGTTAGAATAGGTGCTTTTCCTATGTATCTTAGCTGCAAAGCAACCCTGTATTCTATTCTTGACTAACCAAATGTCTAGGTAGGCTATAGCTTCCGTGTCAAATGTAGATGTAAATTCTAGAAACTGTGTGGATTGATTAAACAGGTCTAACACATTCCTACTAACTTTGCGGTCTCCATTCAATAAAATAAAAATGTCGCCACGTTATTGTGTATAAAATACCAGAGAATTCCTAAAATTGTCATTTTTAAATACAAATTCAGATTCCCAATAAGCCATTACTAAATTTGCTATGCTGGCCCCACACGGGGAGCCCATAGCAACCCTTACTTTTTGCAAATAAAAATCATTGTCAAACATAAAAAAATTGTTTGACAATATAAGCTTGAGTAATTCTGTCACCAGGGAAGTTTCAGCTACTGAAGCTCCTTGTTTGTTTAACATAAAACCCACCCACTCTATACTTAGGACGTGGGGGATACAAGTGTAAAGATCTTTCACATCAACGGTGAGAAAATTATAATTCTCACTGTACTGCAAGTTGTCAATTTTTCCCAAAAAGGACCAAGAATCCTTGCATATTTGGTTCTCAAAGACCAAATACTTCTGTAGAATAACGTCAACTACCTTGGCACAAGAATATGTAGGTGAACCACGACCATCAACTAGGGGTTTCATAGGTGGATTTAGTAGGTCTTTATGAATTTTAGGAATACCGAAAAGGCATGGAAATTTTGGATAGGATGTTGACATATAATTGAATAAATTCTGTTCAATCCTACCTTCTATGTACATATCATTAATACAGTTTTTAATGAGGCAATAAGCTTTGTTAACCTCCGAACATGAACTTAATTCATATGCACTGTTGGCCAATAACATTTTCATACATTCACTGTAGTTGCTGTTGTCAAATACTACTAAACCTCCTCCTTTATCTGGTTTACATGCATGAATGTCCTGTGACTTAATGTACTCTAAGAACTCACGTTCGTCCTTAACTGCATTATGTAAAGGTTTTACTCTAAGACCACTTCTAACTACTTGTCTGATGTCCAGTTCGCAAAGTTGCTAAGTCACATGCTAACACCACTAAAAATGTTTAAAATTATTTACATCTTCATAACCTAGGATTATTCTTTAAAATACATTTGTAATTAATATTACTATTCAGACGTGGAAAAACCCTAGAATTCAGTTAGATTTGCCATTTCATTTCCCTATATTCTATTCTATTCTGTTATCATAAACGCACTGCTAACATGATCTAATACATAAAATATAAATCTTTTAGAGCTAACAGAATTAGTTGTTTAGACAAAGCATTCAACATGTTTTGTTCTTTATCTCATAATAATGCTCATAATTATGCTTGTTTACTGTTTGTTTTATCAACATAGATGCTAGTAACATAGATGCTAACATGACCACATAATAAAATATAAATCTTTTAAAACCAAAACAAATGAGTGTTTAGACAATGCATTTGACATGTTTTTGTTCTCTGTAGCAACACTGTTCATAACTACATTTTTTAACCGTGTGTTTTACCAACATAGAATGCATTACATATGATACACTCTGCTGTGTACACCACATGTACTGAATTGCACACAAAATACCTTGGTCTCTTATAAGAAATATTAGTTGAAATGCAAAAGAACTTTGTGCTTTCTTCAATTTATCTACACATGAAACAAGGCTGATACAAGTTCCTTTCTTAACACTACTTCTAATACCATTAATAGTGTTGCCCCTCTCTAACAGAACCTTGATGCTTTTCCCGTTTTTGTCCATCAGTCTTTGTTTGTCCCCAAAGTCTGCCAGATTTCTTAGCTACCTGCTAGTATACACCAGTTATTAGTAAGAACACTCCTACTCATACTACTATCCATAGAGTATGCTACCATATAGACCATATATACCATATATACCATATCTATCCATAGAGGATGTCCAGTCCTCTTGTTGATCATCATTATTACTGGCAAACCTTTCATTTTGTCCTGTCTCTCTTAATATTTCCAGTGGACATCTCCTCAACACAGATCTGTTATGCATGACTTTTAACAGATTATCAACATCCTTAATATGTGCTCTTAACTCTGATTCTAAAAGCCTGTCATTTGACTATACTGCGTTTTAAATAGCTGAGGTGCATTCTGCTGTATTCCTAAAACTGCTGATAGTATATAATTCTCCATTGTCTGCTGTTTTATAAACCTCTTCATCCAATAAATTAATCCCATTTTGACTCTTGGTCAAGGAAAATCACAAAAAAGTAGTACTATTATTAATTTGTGTCAGAAAATATGGCAAGGCTTCATTACCTTCGCAGATAAAATATATATATATATATATCATCAATGAAACTACAATATCACTTTAAAATTATGTCCCCAAATCTGACTCAAAATATAGATTTCTCAATAGGCCATTACTGGGTTGTCATAGTTGGGCACCATTCTCACATTCACACCCACACCTTTTTTCTAATTAAAGTGTTTTTCCATAAAACTGTGAAAATGTAATTCAATACAAGGGCTATGCATTCTGCTAAAAATCTCACTTAATTTAAAGCCCAAGCCAAATCAGTCTCTCGGGGAATAAGCATATATAAGGATAGTACATCAGTTGTAAACAAGATGTACTGAATGTTTTTTTTCTCTAACAATGAAAAGTATCTCTTATAAAGGATACAATGCTAAAGCTCATATCTAAATACCAGGCTAGCTGCCCTAATGGGCCATTCTAAGCCTAAGCAATTTTCTTCCTAAAGGTGAGAATCAAATATTGTACCTTGTGTCTGTGAATCAAACATCTTAACCATTATACCAACCCCAAACCATTCTACAAATTTCAAATTTAGGTATGGTTCAAGCTTAGATGACGGAGATCGAACAATTGGTCTGAACAGTGTTTTTCCTCTATTATTATAGTTTTTTTGCAATTCTGTATAAAAACACCAAGAAATATAAAATTATTTAGCACTTTCATCCACAATAAAGGACTTTATCAGAATAAATTAAAAACTGAATGACCAACACTTATGTAGTGTATAAATGCATCACATGACATAAAATTTAAAATGTCAGCTGATTAAAATGTAAACCACATATTCATAGGAATATATAAATATAAATGAATTCCCAAGACCCTTTGGGTCCCTATTAGTTCAGCGAAAATTCAGTTCAGTGAACGACATTTTGGGTGTATTAACATTGAACATCCCATTTGTTGAACTGTTCATACTGAGACTGTGCTACAGTGAAGATTAGGAAATTTACCCTTTCCTCACTGTAGTGTGATCTCAGAGGTGGTATATAATATATAATTAGCAGGTGGTCTGGGGGCACAGCCTCCCCCCGACATGAGTGGAATTTGATGAATGGCATTTCCGATGAAATGCCATTTGTTGAAGTGACTTTTTGCTGAATTAATATAGACATATAATATTTATAAGAAAAAAAACTCTGCATCTAAATGACCAATTAGTAAGATAGTTTTTAATCTTCTGTCTTTAAAAAACACTTTAACCATGTCATTCAGTCCAGGTTTTTTGTCTGCTTGTAAACAAAATTTTTACAGAACTTCTTTTAGCTTAGACATAGTTTTATAATCACCACCCTTAAATCTATAGTTTGTTGTAAAACAAAGAAACAAAACTTTTTTGGTTTCAAAAATTTGCATATAAGTTTATGCAAAGCATTATCTGAAACTTTTGTTTTAATATCATATTTATGTTCTCAAATACCCTCCCTAGGTTTCTTAGCAGTCATTCCAACATAGAAAGCATTGCACAACCGATATAAAGCAATATAAACCACTCCTTTAGACACACATGCATGATATCCAGTACTGTAAATAATTACCTGGGGGTAGGTAGATGCCTATGATAGCTATTTTTTGGTGGTCATTTATTTTAAGTAGATAAATCTCAGTACTATGCTTGCATAGTATTATCACACCACCAGCTTTTTCTTCTGATCCTATCTTGTCTTATAATACTGTATCCCCAGGAGGTAGTATTTCCTCATTTTCTGAATCATGTTGCAGACATGTTTCAGTGATTATGAGGACATCTGGGGACTGAGAAGTCACCCAGGCATGAAGTTCAGGGAGTTCATTATAAATGCTTCACATATTGATATGATGTAAATGGAGACCAGGGCCTGGTTGAGTATTAGTTTGGATGGGAATTATATTAGTTTGAGGAGTATTACTTAGTGTGTTAGTAGGATGAGTTAGGGCTGGATTTGGGTGAATGTCACTGACTAATTTTATTGAAATGCACATATAATGTTGTGGGTAGAACTTTTTTTATTTGGGTTTATCCCTAGAGTAATGATAAAGTAAGAATCTCTGGTGTTTTAGGCAGGTGTGCTTGAATAGATGGATATACAGGGGATGAGATAGATTTGGGGAGATGACAACACTGGAGGACTTATAGTAGGACAGTTTTGTATAATGGTGGTGTTATTGGGGTATATATATATTGGATATAGATAGGGTGTTATGTGTGTTAGAACAGAGAGATAGCAGTAATGACAGCTGTAGTGCAATCGTGTGTAGTCTGCTTAACGAGTAGATAGAAACAATGTCTATTAGATTATGTATAGTGGTGAGTAAGTAAAGGGAAGGAAGCCTAGAAAAGTGTTAATGACTGTGTTAGAGGGTAGGTGAAGTAGGTGGTATATCAGCTGCATGAAGCCAAAGCCAAAGACAAGAATACGCTGCTTGTCATCATACACAGGAAGCAGCAGAAAATGTTTTCCCTGCGGCCTAAGGCAATTAGTAATGCTTTATAACTTAATCTATTGTGTATTATAGCAATAAATCGGATACCTAGTTTTAAATTAATTTCTAGAGTTAACTAGCCAGCTCCCAATCTGCACACACACACACACACACACACACACACACACACACACACACGCGCGCACACATATTTACCTTTCAGCTCAGTAATAAGTTTGACAAACAGTCTGGATTTCTTTCAAATCATCAAACACTGACAGCTTTTCAATTAACACTGTGCCTTACATAATACCTTGAAACCCACATTAGAAAACAGATACATAGGTTGAAGAATACTTTGCAGATTCTCTGCTATAAATATTCACTGCCTTCACTTTGCATCCATGTTGAAAACAGCTGAGGCAACTTTCAAAGTACTTCATTTCAACTACTCAGCTCAAGCTAGAAAATCAGAATGGCCTACTGACTATCTTTAGCTATGAGTATCCAGTAACCATTGTAGGGTAACTCAGTGATGTAGCTTGCCCCCATCATTTTTTGCCTACATTAAGGGGCATTGTATCTAGAATAATATTCTCTAATCATGTTGATTGTGCAACAATGTTTTGGTATTTTGTAGTATTTCTGATTAATTATACTATAACTATTTCTAATTTCTATGGCTGGTGGCCATTTAATTATTGTCTAATTCCCACCCTTACTAACTTTATGAAATTAACTGCAGAAAGTTGCTGTTGTGAAGAAGACTGTTACAAGAAAATAAAAATCTAGAAATCTACCACCATTTTCTCGTTTTCTTAATTTGCTGGAATGGACAATATATAAAGAAAAAGGGATAAGAAACAGAGAATTTCGCCAAAGTATGAATCTTCATACACTGATGAAAGTTTAATCTTTAATTGACAAATGGTATCCTTACTTAGTTATTTTCTCAGAAAGACCCCAGTATTTAATAAAATCCATGTAGGCACAGTGTAGAGCCTACATGGAATGTTACCATACATGGTTTCCCGGCGGCAGTGCACCATGCATATTAATGATGGTGCATTGCTAAGGGAGAGCTGAGGAACACAGTTATTGAATCAGTGCAGGGATTGGTGTAGTGATAACCGTGTCCACAGAGGAGTAAGAGACTCCCTGCACTGTAGTAGTGTTTTATTTTTGTGTAATTTTTTTTTTTTTTAAAAAGCATGAATGTGCAGCGTGGCGTGGAGTGCAGCAATGCTAAGCAGTGCCCACAGATAAGATAGCAGACACCTGCCAGACATCTAAAAATAGAAACTGGATGTCATTAATTATTTATTTAAATGTGATGTTTAAGCTTATCTATGCTTAATGTAGGTTCACTGACAGGACACAGCTTGGAAGTGGATGACATGATGATAATGAGGTGACTGGACATCCTATGTATCCAAGAGACGAGATGGAAGTGCAGTGCAGCAAAACCACTTGGCTTGGGATCCAGAGTCTACTACTCAAGTGGAGAGCAGGCTAGAAATGGTGTAGGAATTGTGATGAGAGAGGGAATTGTGGTGAGAGAGAGGCTTCAGAAGGCAGTAAAATATATCATCAGAATTAAAGACAGACTCATGGCAGTCAGACTCCAGTGTAATGATAGGGCAGTATTTATAATCTCAGCCTATGACCCAGGGCAGGGTTGTGATAGCCAGGAAAATAGTGCATTCAGACAGCAGTTGCAGGACCTACTAGATAAAGCAGGAGAACATGAATTTGTGTTGATAATGGGTGACTTGAATGCACATATTGGGACAGACAGAACAGGGTATGAGGACTGCCTGGGTCCACATGGGTGGGGCAACAGGAATAAAGAAGGAGAAGCCATTCTAGACTTCTGTCTGGCAAATGGCTTGGTAGTAGCCAACACATGGTTCAGAAAGAGAGACAGTCCCAAGATAACATACAAGAGGAGTCAACATGCAACTCAGGTAGACGTCCTCCTAATAAGGAAAAGGCACTGGGGTAGAATCCAGTGAAACAGTCAGCCCGCAGCATAAACCACTAGTTGCCAAAATCAGCAGCAAGCAGTGGTCAGAGAAAGCTCTAAGGTCAACAGAGACCAGGCTGAAGACTTGGATGCTGACTGGAGAGAAAGTGCAACAGTTCAAGGAATCACTCAGGTCTCTAGCACCCCAAGAAGAGGAGGAAGTAGGTGGAGTTGAAGAAGAATGGCAGCACCTAAAAACAGCATGTGTTAGGACTACAGAAAAGATATGTGGCCGAGCCAGTTATGGAAATAAGGTACATAAGGAAAGCTGGTGGTGGAATGCAGAAGTCCAGGAAGTCATCAAAAGAAAGAAGGAATGCAGGAAGAAGTGGGAGATAGAAAAGACTGACCAAGCTAGGAAGAACTACTGGTTGGCTAACAAAGAAGCTAAGAAAGAAGTTGCAATAGCAAAGAATAGGGCATCAGAGGCACTGTACCAACTTTTGGAAAGTGACTCAGTAAGGGGCACAAAGAAACTATATCAGGTTGCAAGGCAAAGACAGAAAGATAAAGAAGATAGTCAGACACCCTTCATAAAGGATGCCAGCAACAACCTGCTCACCAGTCCAGAGGACATCAAAGACAGATGGAAGGATTATTTCCAGCAGCTTTTGAATGAAGAAAACCCCACAGAATCTGTACTGCCCCAGAAACAGCCTATGATGAGAGAAGAGGAGTCCACCCTAGAAAAAGTAAGAACAGCGCATAAGGAAGATGAAGTCAGGGAAAGCAGCAGGCTCAGATGAGGTCACAGCAGATATGATACAGATGCTGGGTGAGATAGTGGAGAAATGGCTCCTGAGGGTACTAATAGCAGTGTGGAGAAAAAGGTGTATCCCAGATGACTGGAGAATAAGCATACTCATGCCAGAGTACAAGAACAAAGGGGACATCCACAACTGTGTTCAGTACAGAGGCATAAAACTCCTACCACATTGCATGAAAGTTCTGGACAGAGTGATTGATAAATGGATATACAGAGTAGTACAATGTAAGATGTAAGATGAGCAATTTGGATTCAGATCAGGATGCAGCACCATTGACCAGATGTTTACATTGAGATAGATACTTGAGAAGACGCTAGAGATGAGGAGTGAGTCCAACTGGGCATTCCTAGAGTTGGAGTAGGCATATGAAAAGGTCCCAAGAAAGCTGATATGGCCAATACTGTGGTGGTTTGAAGTCCCAGAAACACTGGTAGAATTAGTTCAGGCTATGTACAAGGACCCAATGACTCAAGTACGAACAGTGTTCGGCCTCACAGAGGGGTTCTCAGTGGGAGTGGGTATACATCAAGGTTCATCTCTGAGCCCACTACTTTTCATACTGGTGAAGGACTACATTAGCAAACAGGCTGGAGGGAAGGCATCAACAAAGCTGCTGTATGTAGATGATGTGGCAGTGCAGGCAGACTCTGAGCTAGAACGTCAGCAAAGGATTGGAGAATGGAATGCAAATCTGAAGGCACATGGGATGGAACTAAGCAGAGATAAGATGGTAATGGCAGCAAATTGGGGAAATCAGAAGAAGCTGAGAATAGAGATAGAAGGGAAGATAGTGGAACAGGAAAACAGCTTCAAGTATCTGGGGGGGGTAGTTGAGGAGAAGGGTAGTATGAATGAAGAGGTCAAAGCTAGAATCAGAGGGGTTGCAGCCAACTGGCATAGAGTATCAGGTGTAGTCTATGACAGAAGAATGCCAAAGAAGCTAAAAGTAATGTGTAAAAGACAGTAGTGTGACCAGTACTACTGTATGGTACAGAAACCTGGGCAGTAAAGGCAGAACAGTTGAAGAAACTAGAGGTGATGGAAATGAAGTGCCTGAGAGAGGTGGTAGGATGCACACTGTGGGACAGGCGAAGAAATGAGGACATAAAAGCAGAATCCAAAGTAGCTCCAATTGCGGAAAAGATCAAAGAGAACAGATTACGATGGTTTGGGCACATGTGTAGAAAAGCAGAAGACAATCTGGTGAGGAAGATTTGGGACAGACAGGAAGAAGGTAAGATGAAGCAAGGAGAATCAGCAAAGAGGTGGATAGAGTGTGTGAAAGAAGCTCTGTGACAGTCAGGCATGAGTGTTGAAGAAGGCAGGAGTGTGGCACTAAATCGAGAGAGCTGGTGACAGTTAACACAATACTCTGATCCCATGTAGAAAAAATGGGAAAAACAGGGCTGATGATGATCATGATGTTTAGGCATATCTAAGCATGTTTGCTTGGCATGGCGTGGAGCTCAGCACTGCTTATATGTAGTTCAGTGGCATATGTATAGGTATAGCAGATTTCTTAATATCCACGTAGCTAAATGGGTAGAGAGGTGGTTTCATGTGTAATACATCCAGGGTTTGAATACATGGAAGATTAATTTAACATATGGCTCTGCTGTGCTCTGCTAAGCTCTGCTGAGACCTGCTAAGACCTGCTAAATGCTGCATAAACATGATAATGGCTGTCAATGTTTATGCACTGCTCATCTCTGCTTGGCTGATTTGCACACTGCTAAGCTCCGCTAAGACTATGGTTCTGCAATTTTTCCTGCTTCTCAGCTCAGCTGCACTAATTTGCACATTGCTAAGTGATGTGGTGCTTTTTTGAATGTTGCCCAATGACATGTAAAGGTGGGAAAACAGCCTATATTATGCCCATCAGGTGGGAATACAGCAGAATCCATTAGAGTTCCTCTGACATGTGCTATGGCTGATGTTGGTGAAGGCTCATTCTTTTGGGTGCAGCTTTGAGGCATTCTGGAGTCCAGGGTCATGATTGGACTCCTAGTTAAAAACCATGAAGACTAGCTGCTGTATGCCAGCTTCCAGGGCTCAGAGTGTAAGGAGGAGGCCTGGGACTGGCTGGGCAGAGAACTCACCAGTGTTACTAGTATCCCCTGCATAGGTGAGCAGTGTCATCACTCAGCACCATGAGTAGTAGAATGTAAGATGGAAGATGAGCAATTTGGATTCAGATCAGGATGCAGCACAATTGACCAGATGTTTACATTGAGATAGATACTTGAGAAGAAGCTAGAGATGAGGAGACAGTCCAACTGAGCATTCCTAGAGTTGGAGTAAGCATATGAAAAGTTCCCAAGAAAGCTGATATGGCCAATACTGTGGTGGTTTGAAGTCCCAGAAACACTGGTAGAATTAGTTCAGGCTATGTACAAGGACCCAATGACTCAAGTATGAACAGTGTTCGGCCTCATAGAGGGGTTCTCAGTGGGAGTGGGTGTACATCAGGGTTCATCTCTGAGCCCACTACTTTTCATACTGGTGAAGGACTACATTAGCAAACAGGCTGGAGGGAAGGGATCAACAAAGCTGCTGTATGCAGATGATGTGGCAGTGCAGGCAGACTCTAAACAGGAAAACAGCTTTAAGTGTCTAGTTGAGGAGAAGGGTAGTATGAATGAAGAGGTCAAAGCTAGAATCAGAGGGGTTGCAGCCAACTGGCATAGTGTATCAGGTGTAGTTTATGACAGAAGAATGCCAAAGAAGCTAAAAGTAATGTGTACAAGACAGTAGTGTGACCAGTACTACTTTATGGTACAGAAACCTGGGCAGTAAAGGCAGAACAGTTGAAGAAGCTAGAAATTATGGAAATGAAATGCCTGAGAGAAGTGGTAGGATGCACTGCTCATCTCTGCTTGGCTGGTTTGCACACTGCTAAGCTCCGCTAAGACTACGGTTCTGCAATTTTTCCTGCTTCTCAGCTCAGCTGCACTAATTTGCACATTGCTAAGTGATGTGGTGCTTTTTTGAATGTTGCCCAATGACATGTAAAGGTGGGAAAACAGCCTATATTAAGCCCAACAGGTGGGAATACAGCAGAATCCATTAAAGTTCTTCCTCTGGCAGGTGTTATGGCTGATGCTGGTGAAGGCTCATGCTTTTGGGTGCAGTTTTGAGGCATTCTGGAGTCCAGGGTCATGATTGGACTCCTAGTTAAAAACAATGTAGGCCAGTTTCCAGGGCTCAGAGTGTAAGGTGGAGGCCTGGGACCGGGTGGCCAGAGAACTCACCAGTGTTACTAGTATCCCCTGCATAGGTGAGCAGTGTCATCCCTCAGCACCATGATGAACTGAAATGAAGAAAGGGGGAACTTTTGGACACCAGGGTCCAAAAAGCTTGGGCAGAGTATGCCCCACAATTATGTAAGTAATTTTACCTCTGTTTCACCAATATCTAATCTGAATGTCTGCAAAACTGATATGTATAATGGTGTGCTTCTCTCCCACCAGCTGCAGAAGAGAGGGCTCGCAATGCCAGGAATCTGGCTAGGTTGCACCATGAGTGTGGTGAATACAGATGTATTATGCTAACTGTAGTGTAATAAGCAAGAAAGGGTAAAGAATTAACTGCATGAAAGTATATACAATAAAGTCTGTAGTGCAATAAATGTGGAATTAGAGCTACATTGCAAGAAATGAATAATGTCAATTGTGCAATACAAACATGAAACAATATCAGTAACTGCATTAAAGTATATACAATAAAGTCTGTAGTGCAACAAATGTGGAATTAGCACTGCACTGTATTGCAAGAAATGAATAATGCCAACTGTTGTGCAATAAACACATGAAACAATACCAGTAACTGCATTAAAGTATATACAATAAAGTCTATAGTGCAATACATGTGGAATTAGAGCTGTATTGCAATAAATAAATAATGCCAACTGTTCAGCAATAAAACATGAAACAATGCCAATACCACCAAGGAAAATGGTGTACATCAGGATTATGTTGTCATAACCATTGCAGTAGAGCTGTATGAATTCAGACTGTAAGGTAAGGTGCTGCAGTCAAGTATAACACTGTGATAGCTGTACAATGCAAATCTAATGCCTGCCAATTGTTTTGTTTAACTCATATAGTACTGTTCAAGGCTGTCTCTAGGCAATATTGTTCACATAATGCTCTGTCATTCATAAACATCATGTAATTAAGGTATATGGGTGAGAGAGCCCACTCCATAAGCTGATATTGTTTGTTGGCTTCACAGATATTTCAGTCAACTAACAATATATTGTGTACACCAGCATTGTTTATACTGATATATAGCGCACCTACTATATGTATTATGGTTGTATTCCATGCATGTGTTTTCTACTGTCACTGCAGTCTAGTATAACACTGTAGTAGCATTGCCAGGTCATATTTTGGTTCCTGGAAACAGCTAAGCAAATATCACTCAATAATCAGCAGTGACTCAGTAGCTCAGTTTGTTAAATCCTCTGTATATAATACATTTTGCCTCACACAGATCAGGGGTTGAATCCAGTGCTATGTAGCACTACATATTACAGTAGCGGTCACATAATGCTCACTCATTCTCTCCACACAGGAACTCAGGTAAATGGATGAGGTAGCCCATATTATAGGTAGATAATTGTGTGTTTAGATTTCCTAGACTGTTTAAGTCATTAAGAAAAATGTGAAAAATCAGCAATGTGCAGTCAGAAATAATATGTATAATCCTGGTTTGGCTGTATGCCTGGAGTGTCTGTTAAAAGTTGCTGCAGTTGATTAATACATTTCATGCAGATATACCCTGCAGTCACTGCTATTGAGTTATATTCCCATGCCTGTCAACCAAGGCATGACAACTTAGTGTCTGTACTGTACACATATATGTCTCTCAAATGTCATGATTTCACATTATGTAATTAATAGTGAGTAATCAACCTGTTACAGGAATACCATGACAATGAGTACCTAGATTGCAAAGTATCACCATTTCTGCCCACAGGACACCTTGGTAGTTATATAGGTCCACCTGATGTGCAAGTGTTCTGTGTAGGTGTGTACCTGAAGTGGTTACCGTTGGCCCATAGTGTCCTATGTATATAGATTGAGAGGTATGTATGTGTTACATCAGCTATAGGAGACTTGTACTCACTGTACAGATAAAGAAAATACAGACCCATAGAATAGATAGTAGTACTGTTGTCAAGGAATTAAACAGCAATGTTACTAATGGACTGATTTCCTGTCTCTCCCCACCCCTTATCTTCATTTAGTTATTACTGTTATTCATTGGTTATGGTTTACTATTAACATATATTGTTACATTAACTGTTTTTGGAGCATGTGTTTTATTATTGTTATGTATTATAATGGATGCATATTAACATATCTTGTTAAATTACCTTTTTTGTCAGCCTTATGCTGTAACTGTTACTGGCATATTGTTATACTGACTGTATTGTTATTTATTGTTGTGTTTCACATAATATGCATTGATATGTAATTGCATTATTTCCAACGTTCTGCCATACTGTTATTACTAACAATGTTTTTGTTAATAACTAACCTATACTTATTGCTTTACCTCCATTAGCACAGCACTTCGTAGTAGGCCGGTTCCTGGTGATCTGCCTACCTTGCTTCAACTGGCTGTGGCACCTGTGGCACTGGGTGGAACCGCCTCAGTGGACGGGACCCCGCCTCCCCCTGGGAGCAGTGGCAGATGGACTTTAGTCACCCAATGATCAAATTCCAGTCATGGTGTGCAGGATTGTTCACTGGAGCTAAAAATGACACCTGCGCCAAATTAAGAGCACGCTGGCTGACCTGGTGGGGCAGGCTCGCCCTGGCGCCCAGCCTCCAGCACAGTCACCCTTGGGCAGTGAAGAAGCAGTGTTGACTATCCCATAATTGGGGATATGAGTTATGCTGCTGCTGTCTGGAGGCACGTGTGACTTGGATTCCACAGCACCCTCCTATTGAAGGTGTTTACCCCCTCATGTGTCACACAAGCCCCTGTCTGCTGTCTTGTCTGTCTTGTCTGACTGCAAACGCATCCTCTCTTACCCAACTTATCTCCCCACATGTACCTATGTCCCTTCGCCTACATTTCACTCTCACCTTAAAAAAAAAAGGCACCTGTCCCCAAAAAAAATCACCCCATACATAGCTCTCAATGTCGCACATATGTCCACTGGACACCACTAATCTGGTCTAATGGGCTTAACAACACAGTTATGTTGCCCTAACCTCTCTCTCTCTCTGAGGTTTGAGAGTTCAAATTCATTTACAAAATCTGTCAAAATGCACATCTGTTGCTGTACAAGGTATGGATAGCTATGGCTCTTTCCTACACCCTTCCTATACATCCCTAACTGCCTTTTACTATGTTTTTCCTCCTGCTTGCCCCCATTTCACCACTTTCCTATCACCCCCTTTTTCTTTTCTTTATATTTTTTAGCTCAGATTTGCACGGAGCTATGTGAAGGGTAGAAATGTGGTGCACCCTACCTCTTCGCTTACCTAAGCTTAAATGAGCTTTAATGATTAAATGTGTTTATGGCATTGTTAGACATATGTACAAAAGAAACATCTCTACCAAGTTTTGATCCCAGGCCCCTCTCACCTACAGCCCACTGCATTAACCCACCATACCACAGAGAGCTGACTTAAAACTGGTGTTCCCAGCAAAATATACTGATTGCCACTTACAGTCATTAGACATGTAACTGAAATAAAAACTAATGGGAAAATGGGAATGCACCTTGGACTCTGGTGCAATAATACACCAGTAGACAGCCAAAGTCATAATAATGGATGTAAGTATGGCCAGTTATAGCAGGTATTTGTGCCCTTTTATCAGCAACTTCTGGAAAGACAACTTCTAAGGCAACAATGGCAAAGTACTTGTACAATTGGGACCCTGGTGCAGACATACTGCCATATAAAGCCAGGCACAAACTGATGGATGTTGAAATGTGTGTCACAGCCTGCATATGTGCCCATATATCTTGCAAATACATATGCTTTTGCAGTGACTCAGTAGCTCAGTCTGTTAAATGCCTTGCATGCAGTACATTTTGTCACACACAGTCTTGGTTTGAAATTCAGTTTTGTGTTGCAGTTCAATTACATTATTGTGAAGACAGCAAGTAATGACTGAGTCATGCAATTCTAATCCACATAGGTTACTGCTAGTTAATGAACTGCTACTCAGTTTTGCAAGTGTGAGGTCTGCAGGTAGGGACACAGTACACATATCCGTATAGCCTAATTATATGTTGCCTACTATTCTGTTATTAGCACCACTGCATAACAGACATACCTTAATCACATGCCTCGATTGGACTGTACAGGGTAACCTTACCCTGGCTCTGCTGTAATGACAGGGCTGACACAGCTGCCACAGTTACACGTACAGCTTGCTGTCCTCAAAAGTGTCCACACTCCCCCCCATGTGCACTAGTAGCAAACACAGCTGTATGTAAAAGTAGCTGCTACAGATCTACCATACCCCCAACCCCCTAGAACAAGGGATCCAGACGCAGCCATATGTAATGGGGGGGGGCTAAGGCCCACAGAGAGGGACATGTGCAACAGTTTGCCCCTACAAAGATAGTAGATTGATAGACTAAATGCTATTGCATTAGCAAGCATATTCTGATGGGTATGAAGTATGACACTCAAGTGTGTCTCTTACCTTACTGACCTCAACCCACGTTTGCCAGTGAACAACCAGATGATCACAATGTCATGGGACACTGACCACACATATGAGGCAAAACTGTGGACATACTCCATAAATCTCTACAGTTGACAGTTGTGGTACCTACCCTATGTGATGCTGTACTCTCCACACCTCAGTAATCTTAACAACAAAGAAAGGGGCCCAGCTCTACATGAAGGCTTTAGATATTCTACTGGCATGTCATTGGCCAATGATAGTGCAATTCAGCTGTTTTGGCTGCAATTAGCAATTCTCAGCCACAGAGTGGTGCAGAGGAAATTACCTGCTAATGAGCAGTACCTTAAAAAGGCAAGCAGCTGCTAATGGGGATCAGCTCTGTATGAGACTTAACTCACATGGAGAGTGTATTTCCAAAAGATTACCAGCAGCACAGTTAAAAAAAAAGAGTATTGCACTCCACCAGGTATGTAATAGATTTCTTCATATAACAGGATGCAGATGGGGGATGGAGGTATGGGGAATAGAGATTAAAAAAGTAAGCCTGTCTTAGATCGATGGTAATGACACATCAGTGATACTCTGCTCTCCTATACTACAGGTATGCCTCTCAACTGTCCCTGATTTTCAATCTCATTTCAGCTCTGTCCCTGTCAATCCCTCCCACAATGGTTGGCTGTTTTAGGAAGGTAGGGGAGTTCACATAATACATCATGACAATGAGTAAGGGTGTACACACCTGTACCATCAAGCAATGTACTTTAATTCACCTCCCTCATTCAGTCACTGTCTCACATACATAGTTCTAACATTTTAAAAGGGCACCTGAATGTCCGTGATGTACTCTGACTAAGCCCTGTTTCTGTTGACATATGTCCCTGTTTGGTTGATGGCTATGCCTAACATACCTGTCAACCCCGTACAGCATGAAAGCAGGACAAAGCCATAATTTATGAGGGGGCCAACGCCCAAACATAGTGACAGTGTTTAAATATTTGTCAGAGATCCATAAGTTTGTGTGAAACTGACCAAAACTATGAAGAAACATCCTGACATTCTGCAAACACCTGTATAGTTGAGGTGTGATGCCTACAGGGAACATATATTACAGCAGGTTTGCATTGTTTACTGTCATTGTGGCACACTGGTGTTGCTGGAATGTCCCCATATAGCACACTGTTAATTGTCTGGCAGTGGCCATATGGCATATCAGCAGGAGTTTGCCCGTAGGGGACGCACCACAGTAGACTGCAGTGTTGGGTGTTGAAACATACAACAGAATCTGTCAAGGAACACAGAAACATACCCCAGTATTGCTACTACTTGGTGGTATCCATACACATAGAGTGTTGCCAGACTGTGGGGTATGACATGTGAGGGAGCACTGGATAGTGCAGGCCATTATTGGTGTGCTGGATCTGTACATAGTCGATGTCCACGTATCTGGTTCTGTAATGTGTTTCCCTTTTGTTGTCTTTCAGAAACCATGTACCACAGGAGGCATGCCCCCTTCACAGATGTAGAGTATGACATAATACTGGTTGGACCGAGGCAGCAACATCAGATCTTGTTGCCCAGGGGAGGCATAATCTGGAGCAGTGGGCAGCATTGTAGGCATACCTTATCTGGGATGTCAATCAGACTGGCCAACAGGACAGGACCTATGAGCAGGTCCAACACTGGGCCACAGATATGGTGCATAGTGCATGACAAAGGGCAGCTGCTGTTGACACGGATCATATAGCCACCGGTGGAGGGCCTGCAACAGAACATCCTCTCTCAGCCACAGAGGAATTCCTGGCAAACCTAGGAACACATGACAGCCCCCAGGCATCCATCGCACCACACATTGTGGAGGTGGGTGCCACAGTGTCCATAGCAGAGGAGTGTCCATGTAAGTGTACTGTGTTCACCAGTGTAATACTGTATCAGTCATTGAAGCAAGCTGTACATAGCTACATGGGTGTTAGGGTTATTTGCATTAGGGGGGAGTTAGGGTTTATGCTCATTTATGCACACATCCTCAGAATGTCAGCAATACAGCCAGTATCACAGTAGCTACTGTACATGTGGACATATGCACATATTACCTTTTAGGGCTTTAACTTTTAGTGGTGCAGACAATACCTCTCCCTCACTTTTTCATAGGTCCATCAGGTGTGGCCCACGTCCATGGTCCTTTATCTGGTAAGTGTGATACAGTTTTTTATGGATCATATATACCGTATGAAAGTTAAGAGCTCCATATTGCCCTATGTACAAATGTTGTGTTTAGCCAGAGAAGAATATTTGTATTTTCCATTCTGGGACAGTTAACTATGGTTTGTAGACTGGTTAGTCACAGGTGTGTATTTGAATGACATGTCTTCACTTATAGTTATGAGTGGCTACATAGCCTAAGCCTAGTATACATGAGGCAATTACTCCAACATGCCTGTTCAAACACAAAAGGGAGATGTTACTTCCTTGAGGCAGTGACACTAATACTGGCATGTCATTCTCAGGATAGTTGTACTGGGTTTTATGTGTAGTTCTATCATGTATAGTGTCATATTGCATACCTTACAGGCAGATTGTACTGGCAAGTGTACCTGGATGTGGCTGAAGTGCATGTTATAAAGGGCTTGACTTGTCTGTGTATGTTGGTGTAGGTTGTCCATTGTGGATGGGAGCAGAGATGAGAAGATGTGAGACTGGTAATGCACTTGTAGATCCTCATTTGTATGAGTCTGTGTGGATTACCATACATAAAAGTGCAAGTAGTAATATATTGCTTTTGTCTTGGTTTTCACAGGTGACCAGGGGGGTTTGGAGTGTGTCCCCCTCACAACCTGATGTCAGTGTCTCATCGGACTCTGATGATGATGGTGGCCATAGTGATGGACAGGTGAGGTTGTCAGAGGCTGAATTTGTCCCAGAGGTTGACATCCCTCTTCTGCCCCTTTGTTATCGCACACAGTCAGTATGCCCACACATACCTAGTCCCCAGAGGCCACAGATATTGGACAGTCAGAGGGTGGTGACATTGAACAGGACAGTGTGGTAACTATGGCATCAGTGAGTGTAAACACTGGCCATAGCCAGAGACCTGGCGAGATCCTACACAGGGGGATTGACAGGGGAGCTCATAGGAGGACTGCTGTCCATTCACCACCTGTTGCAGCTGCCACATCACGGGTCACTCAGTACATGTTTTGGGCAGTCATGGAGGCACACGCATGTTCTGAATGCAACACCAGACAGATGCTTAGGGTTATGTATGGATCACAGTCTGACATCCGTGACTGCCTCCACCGTATTGGGGACACCCTGGATTGGTTTACTGATAGAGTGGACAGACAGTGGGCTGAGACAGTATCTGTCTTGCACTGCAAATTGTCTGTGCTGAAACATCTGGTTGGGGGTGGGCATCAGACACGTGGATGTAGGTCAGCAACACCATCTGCTGAGAGTCCACATGTCCATGCACACAGTCCCGTAGTGGCAGTACCTCCAGTGCTACAGGGGAAGTGTGCTGTCCACACCATGATGTGGCAGGCCATGTGCATGTGGTCCTGGGTGGTCCTGTGGGGGGCACAGCCCCAGCATTTTGCAGTCACCATCAGGTACCAGGACCACATCTGACCTTGGGCATGGTGGTGCCAGTGCTAATCCTGGCAGAGCCAGCTCCTGTGTTCATAGCCAGGGATGGTGAACTGTCCACTATACCATGTACAGTCCACAACTGTTCAGCATACACATGTCTAGGACTAGCACTGGGCTTGACTGTGTACATGCACACACTCAAACACCAGTGTCACATGCAGGTCACCTACAGATACACATGGCGCCTCTCCGTGACTCATCTAACCCGCACTCCTCCTGACTCACACACATGCTGTCAACTGTTTGGCACAGCCTAGGCCTCTGGCACCCCCACACCATGCCCTGTGCATGTGATGATACCTGTTCCACATCCCTGCCACCCGTGCCATCAATGCAGGAAATGCTACTATGTGTCTGATGCACAGCGTATCATTTGATATGTACTTGTGTAGTGCAGTATTGTTTTGCCATGGCACTTGTGGGCCACAACAGGTACTGTATGCTGGCATGTGTCATGACTACACTTCACACTTTATGTATCTTTTTTGCATGATGTTGGACTGGCAGTAGTGTTACAGAATGACAGTTCTGTCACGGATCTGTGTAAGTTTCTGTTCCAGGAGTCTGAGGGGATACACTATGGACACATGGCAGCTATACAGCAGCACAAGATGGCGTGACAACACAGCAGAAATATGACGTCAGCAAAGTATGGCAGTATATGTGCATAGCTCCCTTGATGCATATGTGTAAAACAGTCTGTCATAGGTTCATAGGTTCATAGGTAGGTACTAGGCTATCAGCTCTGCGGCCTATATAAGCCTTGCCAAAAAGGTTCCCTGGCTTTCACCACCCAAGAAAATTATTTTCCTGTGCCCCTGTCGAGCAGTATCCCCGGGGTGAATTTTCTATTTCCCATCCAGTCGTCAAGATTTTTCTTAAAGAGGGCCAATGAGGAGCTTTGCTTGACATGAATGGGTAGTTTGTTCCAGAGTATAGGAAGTCACTGGGACAGGAATCTATCCCTCCAGCATGTTCTGTTTATTGTGGTGACAAGGTTTAGGTCCCTGGAGCATGTGGTACGGAGAGACTGGGATTTCTTTAAGTGTAGTATGTCCAACAGCTCTGGGTTTGACATAGCTTTTTATGTTAGGCAGAGATCGCCTCTCAGTAGGCGATATGCGACGGAGCAGAGCTGGAGTTTTTTGAGATGGTCTGCGTATGGCATCTGTTTGAGGCTGGTAATCCTCTTAGTGAGGTATTTCTGTGGCCTTTCCAATTGTTGTAGGTATCTTGTGAGATACACGCCAAACGGGGCATTGTACTCTATAATGGGTCTGATGAGGGATGAGTAGAGAAGAAAAATTACCTCCTTTTTTCTAGAGGAGAACCCTTTTGTGATGAGGTGTGCCACGTAGAAGGATTTCCCGACTACTGTGGCAATGTGGTTATCAAAGGAGATACTACTGTCCACCTGTGTCCCAATATCTCTTATCACACTTTCGGTGTTTAGTGGGTTACCGCCTATGTGGTAGTTCATGGGTACCGAGTTTTTCCCAAAGGGGATGACAATGCACTTCTTGGCATTGAGCTTGAGGCCATGACTTTGACACCAAGCATCTGTCTCTGTGAGGCCCTTTTGTAGAATGTCTACATCATTAGGTGATTCTATTATGGCTCTCAGTTTGCAGTCATCTGCAAACTTTGTTAGCCAAAGACCTTCTGTGTTGGCCTGCACTTCAGAGAAGTAGATGCCAAACAGGAGAGGACCCAGGACCGAACCCTGTGGTACTCCACTCATCACTGGTTTGAAGTCAAGACTTGGAGTCGGTTACTTGTACTGTGTGGGTTCTGTCAGTGAGCCAGTTGGCCACCCATCTTGTGACATAGGGATTTATGCCCAGTTTAGTGAGTTCATCTATAATTCCAGAGTGGGGGATGGTATCGAAAGCCTTGGCAAGGTCAAGATAGGATGTGTGCACTACCTTGGCCTCATTTACGACTCTGATGACTGCTTCAAAGAAGTCAATCAGGTTTAGTAGACATGATCTACCTTTTCAAAACCCAAACTGAGTGGGGTCCAGGGTTTGGAGGTTACCTCTGTCTTTGTTTATAAGCTCCAAGATGATACGTTCCATGGCCTTGCAGACCAGGCTCGTCAGGCTAATGAGGTGGTAGTTTCTGGGGTCCATGGTGGCATGCCCTTTGTGGAGTGGGATAACCACTGCTGTGTGCCATTCAGTAGGCACATAGCCTGAGGTGAGGCTATGACTGAGCATGGTACTTAGGTGGGGTGTGAGTTCATTCTGTAGTTCATGCACTACGCAGCCTGGTATGTTGTCTGTTCCCATGGATGCTGTGTTATTGGCTCTGAAGAGTGTGGTCTTTACTTGTTTATCCATGATTACAAGGGCTTTGCATTCTTCTGGTATTAAGATGGACCCTTTGGAGGGTGAGTGGGGAGTAAAGTTAGCACTGAACCTATCTGCCAGGATGTTGGCAATATCGGTTTGTTCTGTATATTTAGTGCCATTGTGCTATAGCTCAGAGCAGATCTGAGTGTTGCCATTGAGATTCCTGACATAGCTATAGAATGCTTTGTGGTTGTCTTTGGAATCAGTGGCAATTTTATTTTCATAACTGGCTTTGGAGGATTTTATGAGGGATCTCAGCTTCTTGCTGAGGCTGACCAGGGTGTTCTTCCAATCTTGAGATTTTACTCTTTTTTGCAACAGCTTCTTCTTTCTGTTGTAGAGTTTGTTTATGGCAGGGGACCACCAAATTGGCTTCCTTTTTTTGGAAGATAGCATCTTGGTTCTGTTGGGGATGGCACAATCCATGCACTCGTGTATGTGCTTATACAGTGCATTTGTGTAAGATTCAGCAGTTGTACCTCTATTTTCCATCTACATGGGTGTATTGAAGTTTGCCACTTCTGTCTTAAGAAGTATGATATTGGCTTTGGAGTAGTTTTTGATGGTGGTTTCCTTAATGGGTGGTGGGGGTGGGATATGGATGTCTAGAGTGATTAGCTTGTGGTCAGATCTGACCAGCGAGGAGTTGACCTCTGGCATGGAACACTGGTTACCCATATTGGTAATGACCAGGTCCAGGATATTGCTGCCCCTGGTGGGGGTGTGGACAAGCTGATCCAAGGCATTAGAATTTATGAATTCCAGAGAATGTTGAGTGAATGAGTTTGTACATGAGTAGTTTTCTCAGTTAATGGTCGGGTAGTTGAAATCGCACATAATTAAGATATTGGGTTGTACCTTAATATTTTCCAGCATCATAACAAATGAAGAGTGGGAATCCTGGGGGATGGTGGGGGATCTGTAACAAGCTACAAGCTGGAGTGTAGCCTTGCCCAGTGTTAGTTGCACTTGGATAATTTTGGATGTATTATGTTGAGCAACTAGCCTGGAGGTGTGGATATCCTTAATGAATATGGACATGCCTCCACCTTTAGTGTTTCGGTCCAGGTTAAGCGTCCGAAAGGGGTGGTATGAATTATAGCCTGGTAATGCAGGGATGCTCTCTAGAGTCTTGAACCAGGTCTCTGTCACTGCACAGATGTCGATGTTCTCCATTTTAAGGAGTGCCTCGAGTGAGTGTATTTTGAGGTTTAGACTTCTAGCATTAAGTAGCATTACCCTCAGAGTTTGCTTGCTTGTACCTGTTACGGTGGTGAATTTGGCATTTGAACCTTGCTAAAAAAAGCACTATAGGGGTGGCAAGAGCCTTAGCCAGTATCCGGAATCCCAGGGGTGACAGGTGCTGGCCATCTCTGGCAAAGCATCGTGGTCTGTCGACCATGTCTTCCCAGGCAGACAGATACTGGATCCCTGTAGAATGACACCAGAAGCTTAGCCAATTGTTGAAGTCAGTCATTTTGTCCTTGTACTGTGGTATCTTTCTGGGCAATGGCAGGATGCTACTCAGGACTAGGGTCATACCTGCCTGGGCTACAAGATCTGAGAGCGCCTTCATGTCCCTTTTCATGTAGTCCAGGGAGGTAAGTCTCAGGTCATTCACACAAACATGGACAATGACAGAGTCGTATTTGTACTTGTTGTGGAGTGACCCAAGTGCGTGCATTATGTGGCGGATCCTGGCACCCGACAGGCACCTGACAGTAACTTTCTCCTTGTTTAGCCTGGTGAGTGGGACATCAGTGTGCCTGACTATAGAGTCACCTATGACTAGTGTGTTGGGTACGTTGTTTTGCCTTATGGGCTGAGGTTGAGTGGCACACTGATTTTGTGGTCTATGTGTCATTTGGGTAGTGCTGGGGGTGGTGGTTGTCTACATTTCAGCTTGGGAGGTCTCTGTTGCTTGGGCAGATTTCTATTGAGAGCCTCCATGAATGTGGGTGTGTGCTTTGTGTTTCTATGTGTGAGTTTTCATAGTGTGGCTTTTGAAGGACTATGTGTTGAGTGTGGTGTGGTGCAAGTGTTAACCTTCTCCTCATGACTGTCTAGTCCAGTCTTGGCTGGAGAGAGCTTGGCTTCCAGTTTGGCTATATATGTGGATCTCTCACAGGTTGTAGTGTTGGGTGGTAGGAGGAGAGGGTTGTCAGTGTACATGAGGCAATTGCTAAATTGCCCCAAGATGCCCAGATTAATCAGGTGGACAGGAAAAAACTCTGGGAACTGACCCATGGACATGCCTGGATAGGTGCTTATTTATTTAAGTACTAAGAACTGTTTTCCTCTTGACAAGAGAGGAAAGTCAAGTGCTGTAGTAATTTGTCATTTATTTAGTGCTTACAATGAGTTCTGAGCAAGTGCTGAGCACAAGGAAATAGTTTTGAGTGCTGAAACTAAAAATCTGGCTAGTTCTAGCTAAAACAAGATAGTTTTTGCACCAATCCCAAGAAGAAATCAGGCCATGACCTGTTTGGTGATCCACAGTCTTGTCTCAGATGATGCAAGTGTCTGCAGGCTTGTAGTCTTTTTCTGGTAGATGCCTTGAATAGCAAACAGTCCAATCAGGTATGTTAAGCACAGACACTCACTCTCTAACCAAAAAGAGTCAGGAATCAATGCACTCTGCTCCTACTCTCACCAGGATCAGAATATAAGCATAGATTCTAAGTTGTCACCTATAAAGCAGTTATTAAGCTTTCTGGTGATCAGCAATCTCCAGGAAATAATGTAACTGCACTCCTTCTCTCACCAGGAGAAAACAGAAACACTAATCCCAAGATGACTACTTAGAGGCAGAATGTGGGCTCTACAATAACTGCTGGTCTTAAAATAGATGCTTAAAGGTAAGATGAAAAAAAATGGTTTATCCTAAACACTGCGGTGTGCACTAGAGGAGTTAGATGTGAAAGTAGGTAAATTAAGTTTTACCTGTCTAAAAGTTAAGTTTTAGTGGAGAGTCACTATTTTAAAACAGCAAGGTAGACAGGGACAATGGGGGCAGTCAATGTATTCATGCATTTGTGCTTTGTGATAACGTCTGCTACATGTCACCTGGGTTATCTGACCTTACAAATCTAGAAGGTGTGGTGATGGAGTTGAAATGTCTACAAATATGCTGTGCCTGGATCAGATAGGTGATGGACATCGGTTATGATTATATATAAGAGGACAATTTAGGGCCAGCAGCTGGTCACAGGACCAAAAAGTGCATTACCATTGCACAGGTATGGCCCATAAGGGCATGTCTATAGTGCTGCACAGGTATATATTTAGACACACACACAAACATAGTTGGCTGCTGTGAGATTAAAACCCATACCTATCTACTATTATACATTATAGTTCACAGTACTTACATACCATGGCCTTTATCTGATATCAGAGTGTCAGCCACAGCTCTTATGGTGGATGACATCAGCAGGCCTTGTAGTGGAGGGCAATGTAGAGGACAGTAGCTAGTCACAGGGGCATAAAATGCATAACCATTGCACAGAGCTAACCCATATCAGCTTGTCTGTAGTGATGCATGAGGACATATATACACACCCACAGAGTTGGCTGATATGAGATTAAAACCCCTACCTATTCATTATTACCCACTATAGCATGCAGTATTTATCGCATAAGCCACAGAGTTTATCGGATATTAGAGTGTCAGCCAGTGCTCTTAATGTGGATGACATCAGCAGAACTTGTAGTGGAAGGTAACGTATAGTCCAGCAGCTAGTCACAGGGCCATAAAATGCATAACCATTGCACAGAGATAGCCCATACGGGCTTGTCCGTAGTGCTGCATTGGGATATATTTACACACACATACACACAGAGTTGGCTGATGTGAGATTAAAACCACTACCTGACTACTATTACACACTATAACTTGCAGTACTTATTGCATGTGCCACAGGTTACATTTGTTTTATATGTGATTGCAGGTAGAGTACTTGTGGAGTATGCAAAGTAGCTTTGTGTTAGACAGCATGTGTGGCCTGCAGAGTGATATTGCTTGGTACTGTTATTGTATCTAGTGTCCTAGGAGTGGGATACCTGTCACTTTCCCTATGCACAGTTATCAGTTTGGCCCTATGTGGATGGTTGCAGGTAGATAGGCAAACATGTGGCCAGGGACAATATGGTCTGTCCAAGGCATGCTTTGAACCATTGTACAGTATAACACCTGCTCACCTGTGTCTGTCTACAAGGTGACATTCAAATTGAGTACGAAGCACAAAAAACCAAATAAAAAACAGGTGATCAAATAGTAGATTGCAGAAGGCAAGAAAAACAAAAAACATCGACAAATTTATTGTAGTAAAGCGCTTTTCGTCTGTGTGGTACTACAATAAATTTGTCCTGTGTTTCAGCACGTTTTGAGTTTTCCTTTGCTCTAATTTGCAACCTATTTGGATCCTTTCTGTGTTTTATTTACAAGGTGACATTCCACAGGCACAGAGGTCTGTGGGTGAGTGCCTTATGTACTGTTGCAGCCTTGGTTTGGTTCCATTGGGCAGCTGTTTTGATGTGTGATTGCAGATAATCTTAGCATTCTGAGGGTATGTGGGGAAATCCATGCATCCCCACACACACGTATATATATATATATATATATATATATATATATATATATATATATATATATATGGGTTCCTATCAGATCGCTGAAACTAATTTCACCAAGACCAAACCGCTGAAAACTCACCACCGAAAACACATTTCACCGAAAATAGTACGGGCAGTGTATATGCCCTTTTCCCCACTGTAGTGCGACCCTGGAGTTAGTATATATAAGTAGGCGATGTGTGGGGGGTGTTATAAACTACTAACTTACCTAGTTAATAGGAACTGGACAGTATAAAACTAAGCTAGGTGGGAGGGCTACGCCCCCACACCCCCCATTGTGGGGGGCTGCACCACCCACACCCCTACTTATATATTCTAACTCTAGGGTCGCACTACAGTCGTGAAAAGGGCATATACACTGCCTGTACTATTTTCGGTGAAATTAGTTTTCTGCAAAATAAGTTTTTAGCGATTTGGCTTTGGTGAAATGAGTTTTGGCGAAATGGACATTCAGTGATTTGATAGGAACCAATATATATATATATATATATATATATATATATATATATATATATATATATATATATATATATATATATATATATACATATATATATATATATATATATATATATATATATATATATATATATGTATACACAAATAAATGTGTATAACAGAGATGTCTCTATAAATGTTGCTGTGTGCATACATACAGACATATTTCTACATAGCAGGTCTTTGTGAGGAAGAGGCAACAGAATTGCACTCAAGTTAGTAAGTGTAGGCGCATGCCCAGTGGGACTGTCAGTACTTACAAGGTGACTCCAGGTCAGAGCTACCTGCACTCCACGCCAGGATTTTGTGCTACAGGCATTGGCAACTGCACCATGGCATTCCCTGTCTGTGTGCTGTAATTAATATGTGACTGGGGTAAATAATGTAACACCACATGCATGGTGACAGTCTGCATACCTCTCACTGTACATCTTCTTTCATAATGTACAGCATTTCACCTCATATGTCTGGTCTGTTCCTCATACATTTGTGGTGTTCTGGTAAGATGTTGCATAATGCAGTCAGTGAATAGTACTAACTACAGACAATCATTTGAGTGCTGGACTTTATATACTTTAGATATTCTGTTGGGATGCAACCTGCTTTTATACAAGATAACTTCTAGGTTACCCCATTCACTCTGGCTTTGTCCAACTTTCATGCACTAACAGACTGAGTGGTATGACAGTCTTTGGTAACACCACCATACAACTACCTCATATGCAAAAGATGTGGATACTGCCAGATTCAAACAATCAACACCATCTCAACAGCAAACAGAGATACATTGTCACCCCTACTTTACGTGAGACATAGAACATGTGGCCAGGTTCTATGTCACAGCCCTGGAATTGGCTGGTCTGCTGATATATCATTGCAGATTTACTGTTACAGCAGTTGTATGGGTAACATTGATGTGTTGGGGGTGGGGGACTACCAGCCCATGCTCTGCTGGCATAGACAGTTATGCGACTGTCATGTGATCCCACTGTTTGCCATCTCCCTTGAATAATGTAGTGGATTTTTCAGCCATGTGGCCTAGTGCATATTATGGAGCACATACTTTTGGACAGAGTACCTGTTGTCCCAAGTGGCTGTTAGAGCTCTCCAAGTAGCCCAGTAGCTTATTCCCTTGCATACATTTGGCAGGTCCATACATATGCTACTGTATTCTAGTACCATTTACAAGTGGTTAATAAGTGAGTGACTTACCTTGCAAATGCAGCAGTTGATAAACCTGTAGTTCAGGGCTGACTCTGATGCACGCAGTACACAGCCAATACATGGTTAGGTACAGGTTGTGTGGGCTGGCTGGCATCATTTTTACTAATATGTATACGAGTTAGAGTAAGGTGTCAGACCCTAGGCCCCTAGGTTGTCAGTGCTGTGTCATGCGTTGTCTCTTGGCCAAGACCAGGGCATACTGGGCACGCCTATGTCTGCCTACAGGGACAACCTCAGGGGTTTCCCCCCTTGAGTCCCCTGTGAGTGTGGCTGTGGTGACCTAGACAGTGGTGGTGGGCTGTGTATCCCTTCCCTTTGCTGATCCTGCTGCAGCTGTTTCTGCAGGATCATATTGTGTAGCATGGCACATACTGTGAACATCTGGGCACATGTGGCTGGAGAGTACTGCAGGGCTCCACCAGATATAGTGAAGCACCAGAACTGTGACTTCAGCAGCCCAAACACATGCTCTATGATGTTCCTAGTTTGTGCATTTGCCTCATTATTGTGTTCTTCCGTGGGTGTGCATGCATTTCTGATGGGTGTCATCATCCACTGTTCCAGTGCATAGCCAGCATCCCCCAGTAAGTGGCCATGTGGGATGTCCCCCATAGCAAACATCTGGTACAGCTGTGTTGCATGCCAGATTTGGGAGTCATGATAAATGCCAAGGGTGCCAGCAAACACATTCATGATAATGCCCTCGGCAGAGCTCAGTGAGTTCTTGTAGTATATCTGGGTCCACTCTGTAGTGCTCTACAATCTCCAGCTCATGTAGTTCCTGGAAGATTACCCTGGGCCTGAACACTCTTCTCTTTCTCAATCTAGGCCAATGGTCAGCAGCAGCAGCAGTGACCTCAGCATCTAGCACATACATATGCAGCAGACCTGCAGCAGCCCCTAGCATTCCTTCAGTTAAAACTCTCAAATCTGTACTCCACTGGTGCAGAGTATAGGGGTGAAATCAGATTGTAGGGTGTATAAAACCTTTATAGTGCTCTGCTGTATGTGCAGCCTTTGTGATTGGCTAACTATGATGCATTCCACCTGCCAAGTACATCCTTAAGAAAGGTTAATGGCCTTAGTTTAGGTGAAATAAGGGTTATCAGTAATTAAGATATCATGGTCTTTATTAGCCAATTTTTTTTTTTGGACAGCCTTCCTCATTCAGTACTGCGGCATGTTGCACAAACACGCTCCATGTAGGTAACTCAGCGTATACGGCCCCCCATGAAAGGTCACTCTCAGCATAGTGGAGTGCTGTACAAACATGCTCAAACATGGTGAAACACACGCCGTGTACGTAAAAAAAGCTTAGCAGACATAATACACACCCTCCTGCTCAGCAGAGCTCCACTACGTGCAAACAGGCACTGGTGAGCTCCAATGAGCTTACAAGTCCTCAGACACACCCCCACCTTTGATGTCAGCTACCTCTTCTGTGGATACCAACATAGTTCCGTGCCTACACGGATTGGATCTGCGGACACGGATACCCATTTGTGCTATTCAGTAACCCCAGTTCATTTGCACAGGGATTGATGCACACAACTTGGAAATAACAAGATTCCAGGCCCTGCCTCCTTAGCAACAGAGCCTTTCCATCATTGTAGAGTGCCATGCAAAAATACCCAGATTATTAAAAAAAATAAAATTATTTTAAATTATTTTCCATATGGTTTTGGGCACATGGTGGATAGTTTTGCACATATCTGTGTCTCCTATGCTATTTCTGCCCATATAAATGCACTTTTACAGCCCCTGTTGTCTGTTTTACATCCTGTAAACTATTTGCTTGTTGGATCATGCTACCTCCCTCATTTGCATCAATTCACCTGTTTATGAGGTGATTTGGACCCCACAGATACTTCCGTGTTTGCGTCTCATGCGTGCCGCTCAGCTCTGTTTATTGGATCACACACCTGCTTACCTTTGTATAAGCAGTGTGCCACTATGCCTACATGGAAAAAAGTCTGTGTAGGATTTATTAAATTCCCCCAGAGAATAAATAGCACAAAGATTAAATAATTTCAGAAAATAGTATATATTACTCTATCTTTAACTACAGACTTGATATAAAGTTGTTTTTTTTCTATGAAATAATATGTTTTCAAATGGCTGTATTATTTAAATTAATTTTAAATTACTTTCAACATATACTTTTAGGTGAAATTGCTGTTATATATATTTATGTATCTCGAATTTATATAGCAAATAGACATTTCTTGCAAAACAAGAATCGAGGTTAAATTAACATTTATACATGGAAAATGACACATATCATATAACATAACCCTATGAAATGCACAGCACAGCCATATGAATTTTCAATACTTTATATTGTAAAAAGATGAAACAACATAACATTTGGTATGGGACTCAATTATTTCAAACATATAATGTCCCAAAATTGGGTATTAAATTAAACAGGTAAAAGAAGACAACAGAACCATTAAAGTTTACTGCTTACTTTTTAAATAAATGCCGTATTGTGGATTTTCTCTATTTAATACTAATATGTGGGAAACATTCCCATATCCAGATGGGTAATTTCTTTTGGTGGAACCCAATTTACTTGTCCTACTGTTTATAGTCAATACCAGTAGACATCAAATAATGATGATGTGGCCTTATTAAAGAGACATGTCGTTCATCTGAAAAAAAATAGAAAAACAAATAGTAGTTTAGACAATTCATGTTGCTGACTGGCACAAACGAAGCAGTCTTATGGAAACTGATCATTACTTGTAGGCTAAGCGTACCTTTTCCAAAAGTGACTTTAAAGGCTTTATGGCTAGGGGACTAAAGGTAAAAAAAATCCTTTGCAGATTTTGCATTTAATTTTCCCCTTTGCTTATTCCCGAATAAAGTATACACATCTCAAATACCTTTCTCATTCCTGTTTCAACAGTGAAGAAGATCATTTTTTTCAGAGTCTACAGAAAACAGCAAACATTTGTATGTTCTTTATTAAACAGTGTTATTCCCAAAAAAATATCAGTCCACTGAAAATCTGACTTGTTTTAGAGAGCAAATTCAGAGATCATTCATCAGTGTTTGGTGCAACTATTATGTTTCATAATAGTGATGGTACTTTTTGTAGGACCATGATATTATGCCAGTCTATGGATACAGGCTCCATTAGGAAATGTATTGATAAAAGCTGGAAGCTGGCATTCAACAATGAGGTATTAACTAATGGGCTGGTTTCTTTCCCAAGGATTACTTACAAATCCATTCATAATCTTTATCACTTTTTTGAAAGGGAAGAACAAGCAATAAACATCCATGACAGGATGTCCAAATATGGGTCATGCCATCAATGTAGATTTATCTGTGAAGGCCCAAACATTTATGTAGGTAATTACTGTAGATTTCTATATGAAAGCCCAAACATTTGTGTAAGTGATTACCTGAGAGTGATACCCTGTGCTGGCTATTATAACTCTTATCACCTCTGGTGCTGTTTACAATGCTTTGTGTTAGAAATGCAACAATGTCTAAAAGAAAGATTGGGCAAAGATTACAACAACAAATCTGTCAACACTTGAACTAATTTAAGAAAGGTGATTATACTATTGCTTTCTTTAAACACTCCAGTGTCGATAATGTTTTTTATTTGTTTTCATAAAAAGACCTAATAGATTCTCCTAGAGGGAAATGGCAGACCCAACTTATATATAAGGACTTGGTATGGCACGTTAAATTGAATGCTGACACTTTACCAGGCTTAAATAACAGTGTTTCTATTAATCCATTCTTAAGAATGAAAGCTGATAGGGTATGACATTAATTGGCTCTACTCCTGTTTCAATGGAGTTGTGTTTATATGCATGTAATTTGCTATGTGATTTTATTCTGAAGAAGTCCCAGTTTGTGGAGGACAAAAGCGTTCAGTGTGTAATAAATCTGGTAGATTACTATGAGTACACGGGGTGCTTTGTTCTTTCTTCATTCATCTAGACCTTGATGCTGTCAGTTTCTCTTAGACAGCAGTTGCTATCTTGTTGTATTGCCTGTTATGAATGGTAATAGCAATTGTTATAAAGGCTCTTGTGTACAGTTAGATTGAAGAGCTGTGATTTTTCAATAATAAATATAAATAAGCACAGAATGAAAAGACTGTGCACAGCAGCTACCACAGTCCAGTGTTTCAACATACACCATTCATGTTACATGTTCCTTTTAACTTTCATCTTGTTCGTTTGTTTTTGCATTTGGTGAGCTTTATATTTACCTCTGTTCTCCAAAAAATTTAGTTTAAAATGCATTCAAAATATGTGGCTGACCCTAGGGATCAGTAGCAGTCCATGAAAAAAGGCAGAGCATTACAAAGAATACATTCAGTGTCAAGAAGTCAGGTTAGGGATGCCACTGAAAGATAACACCACAGAAAGCACAAAATATTCAAAAGAAGACTAAAGATGAGGGATATATTAGCAAACAATGCAGTTCTGGAGGCAAACCAGCAAAAAAGGTGATGTACAGGCCTACAGAACCATCCACCTTGCCAGCTACAAATCCTGAAAAAATGCAGTGAACTATGGAGTATAGGAGCTCTACATCAGTTCTGTCTAACACTGATAATAGCAGAGGCTACAGGGGAGTAACACTGAAAAGTCATGTAAAGGAGAAGGGCTGGCCTGCCACTGCAGTCATTCCTGATGGAAAATAAATATCTTGCCTTGAAGAAACTGCTAAAGAACAGTGATACATCTGAGATGTGACTTATATAACTTTTCATTAATGCTGGACATTGCTGGGACAATGTCTTGAATTGCTTTTGAAACACTGAACAGTTTAGAGACAGAAATTAACTATGAGTGGGATGGTCAGACTTTAGGGCTTTACATTGTATTGCACTGTAAATACTGTATTACCTATTTGTTCACTTGGGATACCTGATTTAACTCTTCTGGGTCATGAAGGAAGGTGGCAATATATTCTTGCAAGCTTTCAATTTTTGGGATGCGAGAAGAAAGTGGAGCACCTAGCCAAAATCCATATCAATCCAGGAAACATGTAAACTTTACACAATCGTTTCCCATCCAGGAACCAAAGCAGAGTGCAGACTACTTTAGTAGTATACAGACCATGTAAAGCAGGTACATATGACAGATATCCATACATTTTTATTTATGCAGAACAGAAAGGGATCATAGGTATTTCATCATCTGATTTGTTGAGAAACCTGATAAATGTGAATTTGATGGTCTATCCTCATCCTGCCAGATGGCATAGCAACTGATAGAAGTAATTTTGTGTTAAGTAAATCCTGTATGTGTCAATAACCTAGAGAATTACCTGCCTTCCCTTATTGTTCCTTCAGCAATAGGTATGCACATCTATAAATATCTACTCTGTATATCAATTTAAGAAATTAATTCACTCTGTAAAGCACTCTTATAGTTTAGTATACCACATCTACTCTCTAAATGAGGGCTCATGCCTGAAAATGGTTAACTTGGGCCAACCCACCTATCTTTTTAGCAATCAATCAATAAACCTCAGGATGACACCACAGTAGCAATGCAGCCAGGTAACAAGCATTCTTCTCAAGCACAACAAAGAAGCCTAGTCATTTTCCTTACCAGACATTATTAGACCGAACAGGCAGGATGGTGTGGTATGCTAAATTAAAGATATGGTAGTTTGAAAACGTTCATTATGCTTTGTATTTGCGTGCAAATCTTACCTACTTCATGGCACATTTTACAGCCCTAGGGCCAATAGCCTAGTACCCACCTATGAAACTATGAAAGTCTGTCTGCCAAAGTAGCAGAAACTGCTTACAACTCCATTGGCCCTAATCTCTGGGTGCTGTAATAATTCTCACACATACCAAATAAGTAATACATAAGGAGTGTTACAGCTTTATGTTTTTTGGATCAATCCTGCTAAACAACTAACTTCTGCTGCCCCTTGGCACTGGTCTCTGGGTGTTGTAATAATCCTCGCACATACCAAATAACACATACCAGTCTTCCTGTGTTTGAGAAACTGATCAATATAACTTATGTTCTTCAGCTGCACCTAAGAAACAAGATTTGATGTTGAGTACTAGGACATATTAGTTAAACAGCACTGATTATTTTCCTGTGAAGCTAATGACAAATCTAGTTTTTTTCATTTAGGAAAATTGTTAAGGTCTGTGCATAGAACAATGATTTTTATGTTAATTTATTAGACAGAGGCCTTCTCCTTAGTGGCATGGACCATAACTGTAATCCTGGCTCTTTCATACTGTTTACTGCACTGCTTCTGTGAGATCATCACCACCAGTGTAAACAGTGGCACCTGTCCAGTTCTATGTGCTGCAGGCATGCAATTATCACACATAGAATGCACAATTTAAATGTTGCCTATTACACTGGTAAATGAAATAGTTCTGTCAAGTAGTGACATCTGTCTCTATTGATATACATATATATCTGTCTCTATTGATATACATATATATATATATATATATATATATATATATATATATATATATATATAGATATATGGATTTACTTCATATAGTCGACTTTCCATTTTGTCAACTTTCACATCATCGAGACCACACCATCGAATATTTAAAATCACGAACACCTGGAACATCATTGTTTCCCTCTGGGAAAGTAATCACTTGGCCACCAACAACTAAAATAGAAATGAAACAAAATTAAACCCACTGAAGTGGGGGTCTTCACACCCACACTCCCCCATGTGGGTGGCTGTGACCCCCACTCCTCTAACTAAATATACCACCTCCAGGATCGCACAACAGTGGAGAAAAGGGCAAAGTTCACCATGGTGGCCAAGTGGTTACTTGCCCGGAGGGAAAATACAATGGTCTGGGTGTTCATGATTTTAAACATTCAACAATGTGGTCTCTATGATATGACACTCAACAAAATGGTAAGTTGACTATGTGACACCAGGGAAATACTGTCACTCCAGCTATCTGGAATTTTGTAAATAATTATATGTCATTGAAAATATTAATATGATTTATATAGATATGTGACACTGCCAGCCCAATTATCTGGAATTTTGTAAATAATATGTCATTTGTGAATAGTAATATGATTTATATGCATGTCCTACAAATGTAAGAGAACTGTATGTTATGTACTGAGCTTCAAGAATGTAACCATGGTGTACCCTACTGGAAAAGAACAGAAATGAATATAAACTATATACCTGTGCAAATGTATATTTTAATAGTAGAAGCTGGAACATACAGCGTTAACTTGCAAAAACTTCAAGAAAATAAGTCAAAATTGCTTTACAATTGTGTTATCTCAGTTTCAGTGCAGCAAGCAGACACAATGTCTAGAGCTAGATGTTTTTCTATTGTCTTGAAATAGAAATAATTACTAGGTTTCAAATGTAAAAGTGTTTTATTGCTCCATGACTTCCTAGCAGCTGCACACTTCTGAGAGATATATATTTTTGACACAGAGGCGTTAAAGTCTAAATATCTGCTTAGCCTGAGAACTGAAGCCAGGTGACAAAGAGTGATGTCATCCGAGCTAACCCAGCAGCAATGTTGAATATTAATTTAAGAACTCTCTCAGAGAGAAAGACCACTGTCTTGGACCTAGCAAGAACATCCACTCAACTGCATTTGCCTTGTTCTGTAAGTAAGTTATTTAGGGCATAGTATCTTTTAGAGTTAGCTAGGAATATAGTAAAGATTAGTTTAGATGATTTCTGCATTTGTTTGAGACTGTCCTGCAATGTTGTTTTAAAATATTTCCTGTGATTCTAAACTCTGAAGTTACTGTGTTGTTTGAGTATTGCTTTGCTCTTTTATTATTTATTATTAATTATATGTACACCTTTTAATTGTGGCTGGTTTGTTTAGAGATATTTAAGCCTTACAGTACTTGCATATGTATTTGGTGACACTGTATAGGCCACTCCAATAGCCTTGCTCTTGGTCACACTTACCATTTGGATAATAGTAACATTACACAGTAAGATTGGGCACCATTTGATAAGAGCCTTAAAAGTAGTTGATAAGTAGTGGCTTGTGGCAGCTGGTACTACCTTATAGTCTGGCCAGAAGGGGGCATAGCTAGTAAACCTGTGACAGCCTTTCCCAGGTGTGTTTGTGTTTGTGTATAAATCAAATCTCAAAGTGTGTGTGTGTCAGTTACTTGGGCAGGGACATGAAGCACTGGTTGGACAGAGATGGTACTGGAGGTTTTGGCTTGGCCACTCAGCTGAGATCTCAACTCTATAGCTGTGCCAGTGGGGAGTCTTATTGGGGATCTGGAGAAAGAGGGAGAAACCAGCCCCAGACTGACTGTGGTCTCTGTGTACTCTTAAGGGAAATTGTACTTTATCGTGTATACTTGTCATCCTCCCAATGTGTACATCCTTCACTGGTGCTAGTGATGAAGATTGAGGCTCCTTGATTACTGGGCCAGTGCAGGGGCATCACAGACTATATGAAGTAGATCCATATACAGTCATGAGTATTTCAATATTCTCGTTATTTCTTGCCTGACTTTCTCATTCACTAGGTCTTACACTTGACCTCACAGTTCTGTCTTGGAGGGATCTTTGGGTGGTGTGTTGACTGAATTGATATAAAAGGCAAAAAGCTAAAGCTGTACAAAAAAAACAAAACATATTGAGGGTACTTTCTTGCAAATTCTAATAGTGTTAACTATATGCACTACTAACAGATACCAGAGGTTTTCCTCATGTTTCATCAATCAACATAAATCATTAAAGCAACATAAATCGTTACAGTTTTCCAAAAATCCAACTCTGAAAAGTGTAACTAAAAATTTTTCTACAGGTGCCCCTACATCCCCCATTTGAGCGGCTTGCCCAAACTAAATTATATATACCAACTACATGGTTGTACTTCAGTGGAGAAAAAGGGAAAAGGTCCCCAAACATGCACTGCTGGTTCAAACAACACAACACAGTATAGTTAAATGAACCACAACTCTTATCTTCTTCGCAAAAAGACCATTAATTTCACAACAGCTCTCAAGGAAGTGCAACTATACCAGTTTTTGAAAATGCTTATTAGTGACATAATTTAAAAAAATTCTGTCCCAGTTTTAAAAATGAACAAATTGCATTGGAGTCATCACCCAGTGAACATAAGTACTCTGTCAGCCTCACATACTGTGATGCAAACTTACTTTGCCAGGGTGCTTTTTGTTTCAGTGTGCTGTACATTATAATACAGCTTGTGTTGATGAACCATTCACTGTGGAACTATCACCCTTGCACACAAGTTAAAGAAAAGAGGATCCTGTCCACTCCCATTTCTTCAGGGACAAAACATCTTCTAAAACTAAGCATCTGTATCTTAACACTCTGCTACATGCTGTAACTTACCATTTGTGCTAAATATAGTGCCAGAAAAAACATATAATAGCGTGAAGCTGGTGTTCAGAAAATCTAGCTGACAGATATCTAACATGATGGCCACTCTAAGCAGGTGAAGAACTTAAACACAGAAGCATATTCAGTGCAACCTGACAAATGCAGCTATCACCACAGACAACTAAGATAAATGGAAGAGATGAGAGTTTGAGTAAAAGTTAACCTCTGCTGTGACTTTAGAGAAATATGGTATACTTAGAGAAAGAGGCTTGGCTGAAGATCTAAGAGGAGACAAATGGCATGAAGAGAGGGGCTTCAGAGGCTGAAAAAATATGGACTAAAATCAGTGCTTATACTGAGAATACATAAAATGTTATTTTCCTGTCTGTATTACACAGTAAAAAGTGTAGAATGTGGGACTTTTTGCAGTTCATACAGCATTAGTCAACATAATTGTGTATGTGCACACATGGCAAAAAGCCCATACTCTAACTCTACTGGAGTGCCAGTGGGTGAGTCTTTGGTCCCATGTAACCGTGCACTTGTAACACAGAAATGGACAGATCTGTCCAAATTAGCTCCAGATTATGCTGCATTCCTGCTACACTAGAGTACGTGCTCTACTCTCATGTTTCATAAAAGCAAGCTTTCTGCAGATCCATCATAATGCATTCTAGAACCACACCATTTAGATATATTTTATAAATTATGCATTACTATTTCAAAATAAATAATTGAGAATGTTTTGAAAGCCTGCAATCACTGTACAAAGGATTTTGGTTCCCCAGTTCCTGCCCAGAATGATTTAATTTTCAAAAAAAAATATGGCACCCCTTTCGAGGTAGTGTCTGCTGATTATTTTAATTAACTGCTACTGTAATGCCAGAAGGTGCATAAATAATTCCAGATGTGGGATTTTATTAAAGTACTGTGTGCTCCTGAGATGCAGTCCCATAGAAACAAGAGTAGCTGTAATAAACATAAGCAATGGTAATAATTTTACATTATCACTTGGAATCTAAGCTACAATTTTTTTTAAAGAAATTATATTGCTTACGCAATTATTCTTTACAAGATAAACTAATATTAAGCTTCTCAGTAGAAAAGAAACTGGAAATATTTTCCATTCAGTTTCTGCTACTGAAACCCCAACAGTGAGGATGACATGCCTAAACAAAATTATCTAATAAGTGCTGCTTTCAGTTAAAAGCAACGTAAGTCCCAGTAAGGTAATATAAGGTCATGGAACCCATTCTATTATTGTTCAGCATGAGAAGGCATAAAGAAATAAAAAAGACGTTTTCTTACCTTACCTCAGCTGTAAGAGGACACTCCTTGATGGTCTTGCCTGGGGGTATTTCTTCTTCACATCAGAATTTGGCAAATTTTTCTGTAAAATTCTGCATTCTGTTTTAATTTTATACATTTGTTATCCAGGTAAGCCTGCTGTACACAACTCTCCCTTTTCAGATGCAACTCGGGAGTACTGTTTGGTTAAGTGACTTGCTAACAGTCACACAGTAGGCAAATGGAGGGAAATGAATCAAACCCTGTATTCTTTGGTTACTGGAAGTAGTGTATTGAAAGTTCAAGGGTTTAATTCTCTTCTCTGACTGCATTTGGGGATGTCTTTGCATCTATACTGTAGTATGCAACAAAGTCAACTGTCAGTTACATAATATGTGCACCTTAGACCATGCCACTAAAAAGCACTTATCGGCAAGTAAAGAAATAACAATGCAGATTTGCTCAATTATTAAATGAGCCCATTTAGAATATAACATCTCCAACTTTTTTATAGGAATAGCAACAGCTGCAATTATCATCAGACCCACTCATCTTTAGGTAGGTGGAGGAGTGGTATTCTTGATCCATCGATGAATGTCCTCAAATATAACAACCAATGCAGACAGAAGCATGTGTTATGTCTAAAATTAAACCTGTGTCTGCAATACAGCAACATCAGCTGCAGGCTAACCAGCAATAATAGTATAGGGTACTGAGCTGCCTAAAATGAACACCATTTCCTCCTGGAGGAATATGCCTACTGACTGGAACACTTCATAGTAGCCTAAATCACCTCTGAGATCCCAGTGGGCAAGTTCTGAAAGATCAAACGGTCTAGATGAGAAGGCAAAAACAAAACAACTGCACAAGATAAAGTCCAGGCCAGGCTCCAAAAATATAATGCAAGAAATCCAAACAAGCAAAGGACATGCATGGCATAAAACCAAACACCTTATTTAGTAAAAAACATGTAAGCACTTTCACGTAGTACTCCTACGCATCATCAGACATAAAATTCTGTCACAAGCCTAAACATTTTAAACCAATCACTTCTTCTTCGTTAGGGGTCACTACAGTGGATCACCTGTCTGCTCATGATTGGCAGTAGAGTTTTTACAGTGTCGTGTTGCCAGCCCAGTGCCCAACCTTCCACAGAAGGCACACACAATCACTCCAAAGATCAATTTAGAGTGTCCAATCCACTTGCAACATGTCTGTGGGATATAGGAGGAAACCGGAGCACCCAGATGTAACCCACGTGACCACAGAGAGGACATGCAGACTCCGCACAGGAGGCACCCCAGCCAAGGATCGAACCAGAGAACCTCTTGCTGTGAGGCAACAGTGCTAACCACTGCACCACCATGGCCGCCCCTAAACTAATCACTTCTAGCAACCTTTTTCCCTCCAATTAAATAATTAGTGAAAACCAAGATGCAACAGCATCATGAGATGGTTTATGTATAATGCATATTATACTGTTTAGATATCTGCAATATATGCCTTATTTATTATATCTGAAATTTATTATGTAAGTTCTGGTTGGAACATACTAAAATGTATTTATTTTGTTAAAGTGTTAGGTTACTTTTAATCACTTGGTTTTCACTAATTATTTAATTGGAGGGAAAAAGGTTGCTAGCAGTGATTGGTTTAATAGTGTTTAAAATGTTTAGGCTTGTGACAGAATTTTATGTTTGATGAAGCATAGGAGTACTACACGAAAGCACTTACATGTTTTTTACTAAATAAGTTGTTTGGTTTTATGCCGTGTGTGTTCTTTGTCTGCTTGGAGTTCTTGCATTGGTCCAGATGAGAAGCCAGGTTATGAGGTGGAGCCAACAATATTCCTAAACAGGGGGTATATGCTTGACTAGAATGAGAAGAGCTTTCTGTACTGCTAGAAACCTTAGGCTCTGAAACTACACTCTTCTTGTCCACTAGGAGACAATAAGACTTAGATCGCATCTTTCTTCCCTGAACTTTTCAATAAGGCTTGGAATTAATGTGAATGCATATATGAAGCTTCCATGTCACAGGGAAGGGAATGCATTTATGTCTACTTCCAATTTCCCAATTAAACTGAAAAGAAGAGATGGCAAACTATGTCCTTCTTTGCCCTACTTCCAGAACACCTTAATCTGACCCCTTTTTATCTGCATCTCCAAGATAGGAATGAAGATTCAGCTCAGAGAATCTGCAAACTCATTCACCTCCCCAGGAATACCTACTATGGAGAGAGTAATGTCCCATCTATGGCCCTGCACACCTTCGATGCCACACTGTCTTTGACTTCCTGCACATGGTTAAGAGCATGTTTTCTGTGGTTTGTTAAGTATCATGCAATGGATATGTTTTCTGACTGGATGAAGGCAGGCCATGGAACCAGCTTCTGCTCCAACAACTTTGCACTAGAAGCAGTGCCAATAGTCCCAACTGGTTGATGTGGAGCTCACCCTTTGAGTGGGTACGCCAATTCCTGCACCACGTGACAGCCTATGCAGACCCCCCCAATCCAGAAATGGCATGTCCTAAAGATGGACATGGATGAATCTGCAACACGTGTGACTATAGAAAGGGGATACCCACCAGAAAACTGCTGGGACCCATCCACTATTCAGTGGCATGGTAACAAGGGTCTAAAATGCAGGTTTATAGGTATTTACTAGGCATGCAGTACAGAAGGCCCTACAGGAACTTATCCCAATTTTCTCAGGTGCTCCAGAGCACTGTTTAGATAAGTGATTTGCTCAAAGCCACACAGCAGGCAAATAGAATTAAACCATGGACTACAGGAAGCAGCTCATTGACAGTGCCTAGCCTTAATACTCTGCATTAACTTCAAGAATGGCTGAAGGTCCTAAGTGTATGGTCACTGTGAAGTCAGTGATATCTCCCAGTCTACTGCAAGTGAGACTGCACAGCCCTTTGGAAATGAGATGAACAATGAGTTATTTTGTTGATTACATATAACCTTCTTCAAGCTGGTACAATGTTGAAGTAAGCTTTATTATGCAAGGGGTTGTAATCCTCTGCATGGGTAAGGCTTGCCCATTAGAAGTAATACAACAGCTGGTAGTAGCTAGGGCCTACCAACAGGCACTTCTGGCCATGACTCATGACATTCTTTTTAAAGTCCATATTGGCATAAAATGTTCTAAAAGATGACTTATGTAGAACCTCAGGTACTGCAAAGGATGTTAAACTACAAGACCTGTTACCAGTTCCAAAAGGGATGGCAAGGCAGGCAATAAAAACAAAACTTTGATGCATTTGCCCTTTACTAAGTAACTGTTTCATATGGTATTATAGGACCTCTTAGTACCCAAAATTCTACAAATAAGAAATATGCACTGGAGATAGTAGACTATGGCACTAGATATCCAGAAGTGATGGCTCTGTCTTCCACTGAAACAGAAAAGATGGCAAATACTCTGTTAGAAATTTTCAGAAAGGCATGTTTTCCTAGAGAAATACTGACATATATTGATGTCAATTTCATGTCACACCTGCTGGCCTATTTGTGAAAGTACTGTGGGGTAAAACATTTAAAGATTACCCCTACCATCCACAGACCAATGGTGTGGTAGACAGCTTTAACTCTACACTGAAGATTTTGTATACCAAATCAAGGAGGAGTGGGACAAGTACCTGCCCCACTTCTTCTTTACATGTGGGCTTTTAACTTTTTCAGTCTACTGGATTTAATTTGAGATGTGCTGTGTGACGATGTGAGGTATTGCCATCTGTGCCAGAGAAAATAGGGCAGTGCATGTGTAACATGTGCCAGCATAGTTAACTGGAGTTTTGTAAATAATTTTGCATCATTTGACTATTGATGACTTGTACAGATGTTTGTGTTAAAAATGTATCAACAGTGTTATTATAATTAATTAAATATATATGTTTAAACAGTGAATTCTGGAAAAGAAGAGACGTTTTTGAAATTGTTCTGTAGCTTTCAGATATTGCAACAGATATTAGCAAAGTTCTGAGTGTGTATTGTACCAGAGTCAGATGAGCAAATGTGATGTCATACCATACCAGCACTGAGAGGATGGAACTCTCACAGCAGTTTGTTTTGTTTTCCTTGTAATCTGATATAAAAGATCTCTGTCAGTTAGTTTTGTTCAATTCAATTCCATGCTAGTTAGAAACTCATCACCTTGCCTTGTGGAAGTAAGCATCTCAGCATCCTATCTTGACTTGCTGTGTTAAATAAGTTAGCTAGGCAACAGTTATTCTTTAGACAGCCAGGAAATACAGTGAGATTAGTTAAGTATTGTTTTTCTGTATCTGTGTGAATCTGTCCAACTGTGTTATTTTTATTTCTCCTGTGATTGAAACTCTGGTGCTTATTGTACTTAGATTGATATTTAGTATTCTCATGTTTTCTATTTTATTTATTATTAAATATGTTTATACCTTTCATTGTGTCTGGTCTTTTAGAGAATATTTTTAACATCTTGAGAGTACTTGTGTTTATTTTAGTGACACCTTGGCCACTCTGACAAGCCTTGCTGCTTTGATTACACTCTACCATTTATATTAGTATTGATTTTACTCAGTATAATTTGATACCCTTGTAAGAGCCTTAGAGTAGCTGACTGGTGGCAGCGTGATTACCATATAGTCTGGGCAGAAGAAGTACAGCTAGTAAATCTGTGCCAGCCTTTCACATGAATATGTGTGTGTGTGTGTGTGTGTGTGTGTGTGTGTGTGTGTGTGTGTGTGTGTATGTGTGTGTGTGTGTGTGTGTGTGTGTGTGTGTGTGTGTGTGTGTGTGTGTGTATGTGTGTGTGTGTGTGTGTGTGTATGTGTTAAAATCAAATACCCAAGTGTGGGTGTATCACTTACATGGAACTGGGACACAGTGCTCCAAAGTGAGTCTTGTTTGGGATCTGGAGAGACAGACACTCCAGTCCCAGGTCTGCAGCGTGCTCCCTGTGAGCTCTTGGGGGAAACTGTGCTTGATGCAGAGAGCTGCATTTGAAAATACTGTGTAAATCCATTTCTGTTTTTAGTGGTGATGTCATTGGTGAGGGTTGAGGCTCCTTGATTACTAGCCCAGGGTAGAGAGGCCGTCACATGCTGGATGGTAAATTTGATTCTCGCAATGACTCTCTTGTGGAATATGTTTAAACATTCATCACTAGACTTAAGGAACTCATGGAGATGGCCCAGGAGCACCTGGCACAACACCAGCAAAATGTCAGAAATGACAAGACAGCAATAGCCCATGAGAATTCTGCTGGTCAGTAGGTAATTATGCTTATTCCTGATAGACACAAGAAGCTGCAAGCAGCCTGAGAGAGTAATTCCACTATTGTGAAAAAGGTAAGTAATGTAAACTATTTGGTAAAGTTGCCAGGTAGGAGATGTAGCCACAAACTGTACCATGTTAACATGATAAAGCCCTACCATGACAGAAAGGCCCTGGTACTCAGTATCTGCACTGGGATACAGGAGGAATCAGAGGGGAGTCTTGTAGTAGATCACCTCAGAGAGGTTCATTCTGACAACTCAGTGAATGAGGTAGCCTTCTAGCAGCATCTCCTAGTCAGGCTCAAGAAATCTGAATAGTTCTACAGGAATATTGGTGATATGTTTATGGGTAAGCCAGTGTATACCCATCTATCAGAAAACCTTATGGACACAGAAGACCCCACAGACCCATCAAACAACCCCCTTACAGGTTGTCTGTAGGTGTTAGACAAACCTTCAGAGAAGAACTGTAGATCATGTTGGACCTAGTAATCCAGGAGTCCAACAGTTCATGCCTCACCAGTGATGCTGGTATCAAAGAAAGATGGCAGCATCAGGTCCTGTGTGGCCATCAGAAAACTAAATGAGCCACATGCTTAGCCCATGCCCTGGACAGATAAAATCTTAGAGCAGCTGGGTGTGTCTAAGTATCTAACCACTATTTACTTGATGTAAGTATTCTTGACACCTGCAGTCAGGAAAGGTTAGTATTTCTGATTCATTTTGGGTTGCACAAGTTTAGTAAAATACTCTTTGGGGAAAAAATGTCCCTGCAACTTTCCAGAGTTTGGCAGACCATATCCTAGTAACATTAAACTATTATTCTCTTTCTTACCTTTTTGATATTGAAATCTACAGACAGGTATGACCAGAATAGCTTCAACATGTCAGGTAGGTATTAGACAGGCAGCAAAGGACAGGAGTGAGTATTAATGCTAAAATATCTCATGTAGGCATTGCAAAGATATACTATTAGGGTTACAGAGTGGGTGGTGGAAAGATTAGGGTAGATCCTGCCAAGGTAAAAGCTTTTTGGGAATGGCCTACACCTACTATCAAGAAGGGACAGTGAGAGTACTGTAGTACAATAGCCATTCCACTTACAGGCCTTTCTAGAATGACAAGACCAGAGGAAGTTGTCGACTTCAGCCTGTGAGCAGGCATATGAAACACTGAAAGAGACTTTGAGTGGAGAGTGGACCCCCTGTACTAGACGTAATTGAGCACAGTCAATAATTCATTATATAGGTAGACACATCCATCCATGGAGTGGGGACTATAATTATCCAGATTTTCTCTCAGGAAAAAGAACATCCCATTGCATACTTGAGTTGCAGACTTCAACTCAAAGAGGAATTGTATGCAGCCAAAGAGAATTATTTGTCGGAGCATATTTTGGTCTTTGCAAGTTCTTTGACCCTACCTAGAAGGCAGACCATTCACCATGAATGTTCATCATATTAATCACTGCTGCAGTAGCCTTAGCTATATGGGTTATATCCTGCCAAGTATATAACAGACAGACAACTTTCAAAGCTTCAGGGCACCTTCCACATGTCCAAACATCTGACATCTCAAGCTGACTGACTAAAAGACAAGTTTGGGTGCCAAGCCCTTCAGAGCTTTACTGCCACCGAAGAGTATGCTCCTCTGAGGCTTTCAATGATCAGTGTTCAGCTTGTGCTGTTCCTTTCCTGGGCAGATAAGTTCCCTCTGGGAAAAAATCTTTCATTATATATTTTTTAGTAAATAAAGCCAGGAACTGAGCGGCAGTGAGGAAGTCAAACGATGCAAAAATTAATTAAAATCTCCACTTTTAATACAAAAATATAAGACAGGATAAGTGCTTTCGCAAGTAGCTTCATCAGATCCAAACAAAAATCCAAGTGTTAATTGCATGCTTATATACCTGCAGATGATGACTCATACTCATGGTTAATTAGCAAACAAGGTACTGCCCGTCATTTTTAAAGATATAGATGATGTTTAAAATGATAGATAAAAATGAATATATAAAAGCTTCATAAAATGCATTGCTGAAAGATTAATAATGGCTAGGCATCAAATTACAAACATATTGATCAGAATATTGTGACTAACTGAATTATATTAAGAAACACAAAACTATGTATAAATTAAAAAGTAAATACATCTGTATATAATCAGTATATAACAATTCATTTGACATTTCTACGTTGTTTTAGTTTTGGTCTTATAGAGGCTCTCTCATTCAGGCCAAAACCTTTGTCAGCCCTTAAAGAAATAATCCATTGCATTTCCTTACTTTCTGTGTAGGTTCTGATATCACCTCCCCTTACATTTGGAGAAATAACTTCTAGCACCTTAAATAAAAAATAATGTTCATTGTTGTTTAATGTAATATGTTTGGCTAGAGCATTGTGCAATGTACCTCTCTTCATATGATAGATATGCTCCTTCATCCTATCTCTTAAGGGGCGATTAGTCTTGCCTACGTAGAATGACGGGCAGGATTGACAAGTAGCCAAATAAACCACATCTGATGTCATACAGTTTGCATCTGCTTGTATCATAAATACTTTCTGTAAGTCTGATTGAAAAAATTGAGTGTTACTGTCAATAAAAGGGCAAAAATTACAATGCCCACATGGCTTCGTACAACCACCCTTATTATCACTTTTTATAGTTTTAGGGTAACAAAGTATCCTTTTTAAATTATGTTTATTCCTATAAAGGAAAGTGGGTGTCTCACCCATGATCCGTTTTAAATCACTGTCAACATGTAAGATACCCCAATGCCTATTAATAACTTCTTTGATTTTGAAGTAGTCAGAAGAAAATTGTGTTGAAAATCTAATGCTGTGGTTATTACAGTTATTACCTAAAGGATTATCAAATTCCCTAGGACCAAAATAAGGTGCTGCTCTAGTGCAACGCAGTTCATATATATCATCCATATGGGAGTTGATTTCAGTTTGGGTATAACCCCTATTGACCAATCTGTTTTTCAGGCTAGTTGACTCAGTTTCAAAGCCATCATTCGTGGGGTTTAATCTTGAGGCCCTGATAGCCTGTCCTCTTATAATATTTTTAAAAATGTAAGGGGGGTGCATACTGGATCTAGAAAGTAAGGTATTACTATAACAGGCCTTACGATGTACACCTGTATTGATTATGTCGTTCGGTAATCTCTCAATAAATAAATCTAGGAACTCTATCAGAAGTGAGTACAATATTGGAAATGCATCCTCTGTGTTTGGAGACGCTTTAACTTCATAAAGCTTTTCTCAATACCCTCAAGGAGCGTGTGTAGTTTGTCTGAATCGACAGTCACTCCAGTTACATCATCAGTGACTGACTCACTCTCGAAAAACCAGGAAGAACTAGTCGCTCCTTTCAAATGCTGTTGAAACCTTAACTGTAAGGCATCATAACCACAGTCTTCACCTCTTGGAATGCCACAGTCATCACTTCTTGGGTTATAATCCAGTTCGATATTCGCCATGAGTGTATCAAGTATAAAATCACTATAAAAACTCACTCCTGCCCACAGAAGTGAAAAAGAATAATAATGTAGCAAAGTAAATCCAATGGGACAGGTAAACACTCAGGTTCACAGAAAAAAGTTTAAAATCAGTAAATAAAGCCAGGAACTGAGCGACAGTGAGGAAGTCAAACGATGCAAAAATTAATTAAAATCTCCACTTTTAATACAAAAATATAAGACAGGATAAGCGCTTTCGCAAGTAGCTTCATCAGATCCATACAAAAATCCAAGTGTTAATTGCATGTTTATATACCTGCAGATGATGACTCATACTCATGGTTAATTAGCAAACAAGGTACTGCCCATCATTTTTAAAGATATAGTCAGAGCAGAGATTATCCTGAATTACTGGCACAGTGGCAGTGACTGAATATAGAGGTAAGTCGCAAATACTTACAGCTTCTTATAGACTTCTTCCTTCCAGAGGAAGCCAAAATAATAGACAATATTAACATGCAACAACAGGCCTTGTTTAATGACTTTCCAATGGCATTTGTACAGTCATCGTTTGATAATCTGTTGGACAGTGTCTCTGCTTTTGAGCACAAACTGTTGCAACAGAAACGACATAAAGTCACCAGGGATATCAACAATTTTAAGCAAGGCCATGTCTTTATGTGGCCGAGGCATGTCCAAGGACAAAATGAAATGGTACAACGACCAGCTAATCATAATAACAATGATAATAACTTTTTAAATAAGTGATCTGATTTGGAAAATGTAAGTCATAGAAATGTTACAGTGAATGAAACGCATATCAAAAAGTGTATGAGAAGTGACATTTCTGGCTCTAAATACAATGATAAAGCCTGTAGCAATAATGACGCTCCTAATTTAAGCATTACTGACATGGGTACTGCCAGTAAAACCAGGAGCGTTGTTACTAGTGATTCACATGGAATTGACTCCACTATGGACAATCATAATGACACTGTAGATGTCATACATATTGTCCATCCCAGCATGGGTTCTGATACGAACTTATACCCAGAAGTACATATTGTTAAAAATAAACCTACTTTTACTGACACTAATGGGGAGGTTGTTGTCAGACCTAGAGATGCCAACATGAATAGGTCTTTCACTAATGCTCTGTCTTTTCCCTTACCTGTTCGAATGGAGAAAGGCCCGCCAAGAGGATGCTCCCTAAGCAGAGGGAGACAGAAGAGGAAACTCTCAGAAGAGTTTGCAACACAAAAAACTCTCAAAAAAATATGGACCAACAAGCGTTAGTCTATAATCTATCTGATATTATACTCACTTCTGAGGACATTCAGCTTCTGAGTAAAGGCCTGAACTTTATTCCTAAAAATCAGAGTAGATTAGTTGATACTATTGTTGATTTAAGAATCTTTTGTAGAAATGTCATGCTAAAGCATCTTTACAAGGATATTAACACTAGTGCTACACAGGATAATAAATTTGTTTTTAAGAATTTGAGTGATTTTACACCATTACACCACCCCCTTCTGGAAGCCTATCTTAAATTAACAGAAGATGCATTGTATAATTATTATGGTGGTAGAGACACTAGACAAATATTTAAAACCAGAGATAATCTCTCACATAAAGAAAGGCTTTGTTTGAATAAACTACAGAATGACTCTAGCATCATTATTAGACCTGCCAATAAGGGCGGTAAAATAGTCATTTTAAACATGTCTGATTACACTAACAGCATGATCACTATGCGGCAAGATAATTTATATGAAACTGTCTCTCTAGAAAGTGTACATATAGTGACCAACCATGTGAAACAATCTCTGCATGATATTTTTAAAAGTAAACTAATAGACAAGAACCTCTATGAATATTTGAATATTCTACATCCAGTCATTCCGACTATCAATGGCTTGCCCAAAATACATAAAGACCCTTATGATCCACCGATGAGACCTATAGTCTCAGGTCGTAGTTGGCTAACTGAACACCTCTCTGTATTTATTGAAAAGCATTTGAAACAAGTTTTATCTGATAGTATCACAGTATTAAAAGACTCTAGGCAATTTCTTATTGACCTTTATGAATGTATTAAGCATCTTGGTACAACTACTGGCTATTTATTTGTCACCTTAGATGTACAATCTTTGTTCACTGTCATTCCCAGTGACTTAGGGCTGACTTATGTAATGGAATATCTAAAAGAACATAGTAATTATTCTATAGTTTTAATAGATTTGATAGTGTATTTTCTGGAGTTGGTCTTGGAGAATAACTTCTTTATGTTCATGACCACTGTTTATAGACAGAAGGAAGGCGTAGCAATGGCCACACCATGTGCCAACAGCTACGCAAATATGTTTCTTGCATACTGGGAAGAACATGTGCTTTTTCGTGAGGAGATGTTCAGGCAACACGTAGTGTTTTATCGACGTTTCGCCGACGACCTTTTCATTTTATGGGATAGCACTATTGAACAACTAGAATCCATGCATTTCATGATGAATAACCTTACGACTTGCCTTAAGTTTACCATGCAACATTCCTCACGTAGGATAGAGTTCCTAGATTTATTTATTGAGAGATTACCGAATGACATAATCAATACAGGTGTACATCGTAAGGCCTGTTATAGTAATACCTTACTTTCTAGATCCAGTATGCACCCCCCCTACGTTTTTAAAAATATTATAAGAGGACAGGCTATCAGGGCCTCAAGATTAAACCCCATGAATGATGGCTTTGAAACGGAGTTAACTAGCCTGAAAAACAGATTGGTCAATAGGGGTTATACCCAAACTGAAATCAACTCCCATATGGATGATATATATGAACTGCGTTGCACTAGAGCAGCACCTTATTTTGGTCCTAGGGAATTTGATAATCCTTTAGGTAATAACTGTAATAACCACAGCATTAGATTTTCAACACAATTTTCTTCTGACTACTTCAAAATCAAAGAAGTTATTAATAGGCATTGGGGTATCTTACATGTTGACAGTGATTTAAAATGGATCGTGGGTGAGAAACCCACTTTCCTTTATAGGAATAAACATAATGTAAAAAGGATACTTTGTTACCCTAAAACTATAAAAAGTGATAATAAGGGTGGTTGTACGAAGCCATGTGGGCATTGTAATTTTTGCCCTTTTATTGACAGTAACACTCAGTTTTTTCAATCAGACTTACAGAAGGTATTTATGATACAAGCAGATGCAAACTGTATGACATCAGATGTGGTTTATTTGGCTACTTGTCAATCCTGCCCGTCATTCTACGTAGGCAAGACTAATCGCCCCTTAAGAGATAGGATGAAGGAGCATATCTATCATATGAAGAGAGGTACATTGCACAATCCTCTAGCCAAACATATTACATTAAACAACAATGAACATTATTCTTTATTTAAGGTGCTAGAAGTTATTTCTCCTAATGTAAGGGGAGGTGATATCAGAACCTACACAGAAAGTAAGGAAATGCAATGGATTATTTCTGTAAGGGCTGACAAAGGTTTTGGCCTGAATGAGAGAGCCTCTATAAGACCAAAACTAAAACAACGTAGAAATGTCAAATGAATTGTTATACACTGATTATATACGGATGCATTTACTTTTTAATTTATACATAGTTTTGTGTTTCTTAATATAATTCAGTTAGTCACAATATTCTGATCAATATGTTTGTAATTTGATGCCTAGCCATTATTAATCTTTCAGCAATGCATTTTATGAAGCTTTTATATATTCATTTTTATCTATCATTTTAGACATCATCTATATCTTTAAAAATGATGGGCAGTACCTTGTTTGCTAATTAACCATGAGTATGAGTCATCTGCAGGTATATAAGCATGCAATTAACACTTGGATTTTTGTATGGATCTGATGAAGCTACTTGCGAAAGCGCTTATCCTGTCTTATATTTTTGTATTAAAAGTGGAGATTTTAATTAATTTTTGCATTGTTTGACTTCCTCACTGTCGCTCAGTTCCTGGCTGTGAACCTGAGCGTTTACCTGTCCCATTGGATTTACTTTGCTACATTATATATTTGTTGTTTATTATTAATACTTTCTCCTTCAGTAAAGTTATTTTAAAGCAAGGAGTTTATGTTTTAATTGACTGTCACAAGATTGTTCTGTATTTTTAAACAGGAAGGATCTTAACCATTTTTCTGTGGAGACATTGTGTTTATTTCACCTTGTTGGGTTGGCAAAGTGTATTAAAGTGTTTCTTACTGTATTTGCCTTTTACAAAAGGACTTTTAATGTCTTTTGGTTTTTACTGGCATTTGCTGCTTGTTTTCCGTGGGAAAGAGTCACCATTTTCAACTTAGAAATGGAGCAGTCAACTGGTTCCATGTTCAGTACTTCTTCCAGCTACAAAAAAAAAAAACTTAAGCAATCAACCTTTGCCATAGCAATTTGCCTCAGCCACAGGTGGGCATACCTCTCAAATATCCATATTTTCACAGAATGTCCAGATTTTTGCCTTTTATTTTTGGTCTGTTCCTCATAAAATATCTGGCTTTCTGGCAAATCATTGAGGACTGAGGTCATGAAATAATACTAAATAATGACAGGGACTTGAGTTTCAAACTTCATATCCTTCGGAAAATACATACTAATGTAAAATCTGTCATTCTAGCAACTTTCTAAGTTTATAGGAACAATATTTAAAATCTTTCCCTATTTTTGGGCCTTTTATCCCCATTATTTTGACTTTGTCCAGATTTCTTGCACTGAGAGGTTGAGAGGTATGCAGGTGGGTAACTCTGTTGTGACCATTAGCTGTACCTCAGACCACTCATCTTTTAGCCCAGATGCTTCAGGTGTAGCACCTATATCCACTGTGGACCAGGGGTTTGCCACATCCTCTGCTGCTGTTAGGGTCCCCTTAGTGGGCAAGGGAGAGCCATTTTTGTCAGTCCTGGGAGAATGAACAGGGAAGACTTCACTGTTTTGTCAGAATTTTGTGCCCATCTCTGGGGAAGTTGCTGTTGCCATAAATAACACTGTCGGTCCCAGTTTTCCTGTTAAAAAGAAACAGAAAACTAAGTAATCATCTACTCCTCCTCAAATTTCCTTAGAGAGGAGTAGCTGGGTCTGGCTCAGGTTTAATTCAGGCTATTGATCCTTCTTATAAAGTAGTTTCTGGTAAAAGAAAGAGGGATACCTCCTTTTCTAAAGAGTCAAGATTCTGAATCTAGACAGGAGGATGTAGGGACAGATACAGGGTTTTCTCCTCAAGATTTCTGATTCAGACTCAGAGGAGAGCTCAGTTTCTGACTCTCTCTGTGTTGGGTTCCTTTTTCTGAGACTATTTCTAGAATGTGCCAGTGGTCAACACAGGGCTCACTGAAGCAAACCATGGAAGTAACAAAGTAACAATAGAATCACCTCTGAATGAGTTGGCAGTTAATGGTCTGGTTGATGTTATTGATGGGGAACCAAATAGAAGCATGGTAGGTGAGGTTGGTAATAACCATACCTTTAAATTTATTATCACTTTCTCCATGGATACTGCGTTTGTACGAGACACCCTATTGAAAAACTGGAGGATCTTTTTGGATGACCCTTTCATCCAGCAAAAAGTGAGTGCTTGCCCTGGGTTGATTTTTAAAAGAGGAAATAACCTAAAGAATATGTTTGAAAATAATACTAGGGCGTACCCATTAAAAGTGGGAATGACAAAATGTGGCAGGTGCAATTTCTGTAAATTTATGATGGTTGCTAATTCCTTTACTCTTAATAATGTAACATATCAGATTAGAGGTAAATACAACTGTGAAAGTTGCGGTATTGTGTACATTGCCTCATGCCAATGTTGCCCAGGGTTCTATATTGGGAAAACAGAGAGAAACGTTAAATTGAGAGTATACGAACACCAATACAATATTGGGAAAGCTAATACTACGAATGCTTTGCCAAGCATGTCTCTGATAACCCTGGGCATTTTTTCAACTACTTAATAATTGACAATGTCAGCAAGAATATCAGAGGAGGTCCCTGGTCCCTCCGTTTAGAGGAGAGGGAGCTTTATTGGCAACTCAAAGTTAATGTTTTTGCCAGTCCTGGCCTTAATGACCAGTGTTCTTTGAAATGCATTTTACATTTAAAAGCTTTAGAAAGATAATGTTAATACTTACAAATGTTTTAAGTATAATTTTTGCATTTAGTACATGTATTTGTAATTTTAAAATTTGTATGATAGGTTGTGAAACTTAATTTTACCTATTATATTAGTAATGTATATGAAGTGTTAATGGGGAGAATATGTCTTTAAATTGCTATTAGGGGAAGTGATGTAATTTTGTTTGAATTATTTATACTGGCTTTTCATGGTTTGTAATTGTCTGATGAAGTTCTTTCATTTGGTTTGGATGAAAGCGCTTACCTTGATTGTATAAACCTGTCTTGCTTCTTCGTTGATTTTTCGTGGATAAACTGTGGATGGACCTTTGACGCCTCTGAAACTCACTGTCACCCCTGATCCATTCCATTGGCAGCTGCTCCTCCTTTAAAACCTTGCTTTACTCACACCTAACATCCCATTGGGAATGTTACTGTACTACTCCTAAACTAAATCTGAAATCTCTCAGTACCAGCTCACTTACTTCTAAAGTAACTAATAACTGTCTTTCTTTTCTGTTATCACTGTAAAAAACAACTTTTTACAAATAATACTTATGATACTTATTCTTCCTTTAAATTGTATCTAAATTCATGCTTGTAGTAGTACTTGTAATACTGTACAAAATTGTTTATTATATCCTGTGTATTCTTCTGCATGTTTATTATCAAATATTTTGTATATTTGTATGTTTGGAGCTTTTCTCCCCAGGACGCCATCTTAGCCCAATGGACCATTCTGGTAAACCAACTGCAAATAAATAAATAAATAAATACATAAATTTCACAGCTTTCAAGCCCTCATCACTCTGGAGAATGTAGACATCTGTGCTATGACCAAGACTTGGTTTAAAGCCATAGAAAGTATGCTAGAAGTACAAGTCTACAGTGTCTTCGCACATTTAGACCAAAAACACCACATACTGGGGCCAAAGGTGGAGGTGTCTCGCTCTACATTAGCAATAAACATACCTCCAGGTTGGATAAACAGGATGATACTGTGGCGCTCATCTAAGTGCAAGTCACCATATGTAAAGTCCCTCACCATATTATAGCTAGCTGCAGTTCACCAACTATGCCTCTAGAGTGTCACAACTCTTACCTAAACCTAGTAGAGGCACTCACCATCCAACCAAACACTGCATTCATGGGTGACTTTAACTATCCATTTATAGACTTGGAAAAATAGACTGGCTCAAGCTCATAGGAACAATGTTTCCTGGATTTTATTAACACAAACAAAGGATCAGACAAACTGGATCAGATGTTCACCAACATGGACGAACATTGTACCCCCCACCTCCATTTCATGTCCTCACTAGTGAGGTTGGATCACAAAGCACATTTGAAGTAAAAATCAACCCTGAAAATCCAAATACACGAGTAACAGTTAGGAACTATTCAAAGGCAAAGTACATCCTATTTCCTATTAAGTGACAGTTTGTCAAAATTCAAGGCTCCCCTCAATCCCGAGACCACAGCTACTTATGCAGAATTGTTCACAGAGGCTCTATACAAATATATGAGTGGCTACATAGAGGCTGCATACTTGCATACAAACACTAAAAACAAACTCCACTGTTAGAATCCTTATCTAAACAAGGTATACAATAAAAGAAGAAACCCCATGGGCAAAATCAGGAAAAACATCTCCCTTAAAGACAAGTGCTCTCTTATAGAACTAAACGAGAAAGTAAAAGGTTTAATTAGGTGGAACAAGACCAATGATGAGGTCAGGATAACCTCACAGGTTAAGGACAATCAGAAGACCATCTTCAGGTATGTCTGGAATCTGAAAGGTAACATACAACAGTGTTCTGAACTGGTGGTGACTGGTACCACCTATACCAATAAGAGTGACATAGCAAATCTACTGGCTGATAAATTCATTTCAAACTTCATGTCCCCACTGTCCCCAGCTCTACCAGTTGAAATCCCCTCCAACATACATTCCCCAGCTATCAGCAGGGACCAGGTGCTGGCAGCACTCACTAAAGCCAAGAACATCACCTCCATGGTCCTGAAAACATCCCCTGTTGCCTTCTGTACAATCTAAAACATGTCCTTTCAAGACCACTTGAAGAACTCTTCAACTATAGTCTTGAAACAGGCTATGTTCCAAGTGAATGGAAAACCACACCATTCATTCTCATCCACAAAGGTGGACCATTAATCAATCTAGGGAATGACAGGCCCATCATTCTAAAAAGACTAATATGTAAAGCAATGTAATGAATTATCATGGAAATGATAAATATGGACATTGGCAACCTAAAGACACTGGACCCATCCTAATTTGGCTTTGTAAAGGGAAGGTCATACCTACTTAACTTGGTAGACTTCTTTGAGGGGTTCACCAAGGCAATGGACAAGGGTAAAACAGTGCATACTGTCTTGACCTGGCTAAGGCATTTGATACAACACCCCACAAAGGCATTGTTGACATGGTCTCTGAGCTGGGCTTAAACCCTCCCATAACTGACTGGATTGCTGACTGGGTCACAAACAGGATCCAAGAAGTCAAGATCGGTGAAACCAGCTCCACCAAGAGAGCATTCTCCAGTGGAATACCCCGGGCTCTATGTTGTGCCCACTCCTGTTTGGCATCTACTTCTTGGAAGTCAAGGTTAATGTTAAATGCTTCTGGTTCACCAAGTTCACAGATGTCTGTAAATTGGGATTTATTATAGATTTACCCTAGACACCAACATCTTGCAAGTGGATTTGACACAGACAAATGACTGTAGCAAAGCCATGGTCTAATATTCAATGCCAAAATATGCATTATAATGCTTTTTGGTAAACTGTCAACCCAAGTTAATTACTCCATTAATAAAATACCCCCAAGAGTAAACCTAATAATAAGGGATCTGGTAACACATGTAGACAGCAATCTGGCCTTTGGCCAACATGTAGCTGAAATAATTAGAAAATCTTTCTATGTCACCTTACTTATAGGTAAGTTTATGGCATTCAGGTCCAAGGAAGTTATAGCACCACTCTACTTGGCCCTTATGTGAACCATCATTGAGTACAACATCCCCTTTGACATGTATCTAACCAGTCATTTGCAACAGTTGGAATGCCCAAAAAGGTTTCTCACCAGGAGAATTCAGGGCATGGATATGTTGTCCTACACTAATCACCTAAAGGCTCTGTCTGTGTATTCAGTCTCCCTCAGGCTGCTGAGCAGAGATCTTTGCCTGGCTTAAATGCTTCCTCAGACCCAGCCCTCATGGATCTGTTGCACATGTACAAAACAAACAGCACCAGAAACACTAGATCCAGGGATCTGAACTTCTCTTTTATGACATAAATAGAACATGCTGGAGAGACAGATATGTGTCCATGTTGTATGGAACAGGCTCCGATCCCTGACCCTGTTCAAAGAAACCTTGCCAATTGGATGTGAAATCATAAATTTACCCCCAATCTGTGTCCCATGTCCCATATGGACAGAGGCTGTCAATAGGAAAAGTATTATTCTAACTAATACCCCTCTATAAATCCTTAGATATTTGTCTATTAACATCCCTCCCCCCATGATACTTAGAACACAAATGGTTTGGGGTTTGTGGCTAGGCTTTTAAGGGCCCTAGAGATCGTTAGTCAAGTAACAACCTATGAACCTAACCTATTAACCTATTTGTGGTTATTATTTTATTGCTTAAGAGCAGCATGGTATTTGGTGGGTCCCTATTTACTTCATTAATGTAGTATGTGTTAGCATTTTGTTACACAAAATGTATTTGCATAATTTCTTTTATTGCGCAGAGAAAGTGGTCTAAAAGGATGAATACAGGTTATCCAATCAAAATTAAACTATAAAACTGAGGAGCAAAAAAGTTAGCAACAAGACAAACATTTCTTCCAACATTGTCAACTTCAGACTCTTTGACTTCTCATTCAATTATTTAAACAGCAGTGACTTTTTGAATGAATGAATGAATGAATGAATGAATGCATTCATTGCCAAATTGCTGATACTGAATGAATGAATGTTGGCACAGCATTCTCAGTGCTCCGTTTCCATCCCAGTGGCCTTGCTGATCACATTTCCTAACAGCTTGTGCCAGAGGTAACTTGCTCCTTTGCTAAACTAAACAAAAGATGGTACTCTCTCTCTGGAATATTGTGTGTTGATAGCATTACCATGGTAACTCATTCCAAATAAGCACAGCATTGGACCACTGGGATAGGATGGGATGTGAAAGGGTTTGTGTGGCTGTCAGTGACAAATAGCATTTTTTGACTTGCATAGCACTTCCTTGTAAATGAAGTGTGTATGCATTAACAAAAAAAAAAAAAAAAAAATATATATATATATATATATATATATATATATATATATATATATATGGGTCTACTTCTATTCGCTGACAGCCCATTTCACTGAAACCCATTTCGTTGACAGCTCATTTCATTGACAAAAGTATTCAAGGCAAAAACCTGGGTTTTGCCCCCCTCCCCACTGTTGTGCGACTGTGGAATATATATATATATATATATATATATATATATTTTTTTAATCAGGACACTCACTGGACACACATTTTACCAGACAGGCCAAATGCTCCTGTCTGTTACAATGTAGGACTGCCTATTTTCACTACACTTAAAATAAAACTAGTACAAAGCTAACATAATAATGTTAAGTTTATGTTATGAATTTCTCTCACAACTCATCTTTGCTTTCTTCTTAATTTTCTGAAAATTGCCTAAAGACAAGGTGGACTACTGTTTTCTAACACATGTGCACAAATTACTCTATCCCAAACATATAATGAGTTTCAATAGATTAATTCAACATGCAAGGCAAATTGTGTCAAATGAACACATCAGATGTGTTTATCAACACAATCACTTTTAAGTTGCATATATATTGTTAGTTTATATGTTCTTGCAACCACATGCAATTTTTGTATAACTGTCCCTTCTTCTACTTAGTTGTATTTCTCTTTTTTAGGGTATATTCTTCTCTGTAACATTTTTATTATGCAATAAAAATGGGACTAATATGTATGCTATGCTATTTGCAATATGTCAATTAATATATTATAGTTCTTTCTAATAAGTAATGATTTTGGAGCTGTTCTCCTTGGGCCTCCAGTAAAAATGGACTTTAAATCTAGTGGACAACTCAGTCAACAAAACATAAATAAATTAATAGATAAAAATGCATGTTTCTTTAGTGCATCTTAAGTAATTTTTCTTAACTAGTTTTTATTTAATTATTTAATTATTTATTTTGCAGTTTGCATCATATGGAACCATGAGGTCACTCCATAGCTCATCAAACAAGAAAGCTCATAACTGACAGCTGTGGTCTGTGGACAGTGATTATCTCCTCTGATATCACATAGCTTGCAAAAACATAGCGGTACGGCTACTAGTGACCTGAGTTTGTGAACAAACATGGATCACTGGTAGGATCAAACAGGGGATTAAGATGAAGCAATGAGGGGTCAGCTGTCATAGTTCTCACAGTGTAAAATCTCTCACTTCGTATTGCAATTCCTGTTTGTATTATACTAACTTTCTTTACAAACTGGCTAGAGTATCTATTTAATCATTGTCATATAACTTGTATCTATTCTTAACCCATTTCCATATTATGTCTATTATGGTATGATTATTTAAACTGTAATATTTTTGTATTATTTTAAAGGCTATAGTATTGTTCTTAAAATGTTTTGTAATGCTTTGGGGCTTTTCTCCCCTGGAATCTGCTGAAAATGGGCTCCTACACAGTTGTAATTTCCCAGTAATCGAATGTCAATAAATAAATTAAAATCCTTGAGAAATGGTTCAGAGGAAACAACAAAAACAGCATAAACTACATGGACTGACTCAAAGCCCTGTCACTATACTCAGTGCCTACAGAGTTGTTCTGTTTCTGGCATACAAGGTATCCTCTAACCTAATACTGCCACATTTACTGATAGATTCACTGTACATCAACAAGTCAAAAAGCACCAACAAATACTCATTCTATGGGTCTAAAGCTCTTCTGTAATATAAATACAATGGTTTAGAAGGACAGGTATATCTCACAGAGGAGGCTGCTGCTTTGAAACAGACATCCCATCCACACAAACAAAGTTCATCCCTGTCCATATTCAAGCACAAAGACAAAGACTTTACTCCAGGATTGTTCCCTGTACTACTAATGGACAGATGTAGCTCCTAAATGTGTATCCCATGCATGGGTCCCCTCAAATTGTCTATGTTATGATCCTAGTTATTCCCTTTAGGGATGATGTATAATATTTCACTGTGGGATAGGTAAGGTCAGTCTCTAGTCAAATGGGGTAGGTTAATTCAAGCACAAAGAGGGAAACTGGCTAGGCATGAAATGGCACATAAGGTCAGCTAGCCTAGTATTTACCTATGAACCTATGGAAACTGCTGTCTGTGCAAACTGTGGTTGAGATCAGACGTTTCTCAGACAGCCTGTCGGGGAGTAGCAGGTTATCATGATGTTACTACACATGCTATATCCCAACTTAAGGATTTTGACTGGCTCCGCATGCATGATGGCTCTAAGGGTGGCTTCCCATATCCTTCCTTTCACACTAACTTCTGAGGTATTATAGATGTATACTGCAGGGATGAATCCCCTAGTAATTAGAGGTCCACATAAAAACAGGGTTATGTTGGGGGTAGCCTGGGAAGTAGCAGTTGGAGGATCCACTGTATGCAGACACAATAACCAGGGGAAAAGACAGAGAGCTAGGCAAGGAGAAATGTAAAAAATAGATATAAGGACTATCAATCAGTTGAACAATTATACAAAACTTGGAAAAATAGTCACACAGTAAAAATTGAAGTCAAGTCTACATTTACTTTCGTTCATGAAAAAAAATCAGATTTTTTTGTTTATTTATTTATTTATATTTTTGGTGACAGTAATTTCCTCTTTCTTTTCACAGTTTCTGATAATTTTGTGTACTTGTTTGCATTTTTATTGTATTTATTTATGCTAGCTGTGATTCATGGATTGTACTATAAATATTCTGTGTTTCTTGTTAGACAGTTAATATTCTGTCACTCTTGAACATACTTTAGAATATTGATACTTCATCTTTACAAAGAAAATGTGCTCTTATTAAACAATTACTTGATTCTGCATTATCTGTGAATCCTGACAACTGTACTTTTTTGGCAATTACAGTTTTTTTCTTCATGACATTTAATAGCGAATAAATGTCTTTAGGAGCTTAGAGGCGTGTAATAAAAAGATCAGATTTAAAACAAAAATCCATTTATAAAGGTCATTAATTAAGATTTTGGCATGTTTTATAGGATGCCAAGCAGCCATTATGCTTCTACTTCTAGAGGAGAGCATTCATGTCAAATGCATTTTCTGATCTACCTCTCTACTTTGTTTCACTGTTCAGCCCACCCTCTTTTTGCAATAGGATTGCACCAAATCCTTTCGAGCTTGTATTCATCTACAGAGTAGTAGATAATGATGCATCATAAAATGTGAGAGCATGTGCTGTAGAAAGCAGATATTTCAACATGTGAAAATCAATTGTATCTTCTGTTGATTAAAATCATTCATGTTACTCTCTAGAAACTTCCTTAATGACACTAACACATCTAATAAGTTGGAATAAGCAAAAGATACTGTGTCATGCTCAAAATAACATCAGAGATGCTTTATTTATTTATTTTTTTTTCATAGTAAATATCATCTTTATAAAAACTTACATAAACTCTTCTTACAAGAAAATATGTTCTGTATACTTAAGAGAAATAAACAGGATTGTAATTTGTTTCAACCTGTCATTTTCTCCAGTATAGATATAACCCAAACTAAAATGTCAGCAGTGATGTTCACCTTACAATCTAGCCCTTCTATGATATTAACAACAGCTCTCTGAAAGGCTTCTAGAGCTGATGAGATTCCATTTGGAAAACTTAAGAATCTATACCTCCCTACATTTGTATTAAAAGTACAAAACTTTGGACTACATTTATCTGATGTAACTTGTCAAAATAATTGGTTAGCCTCAAGTACAGGAAAATATTTTCCACTGGGTTTTGTTGCTTCCCCCTGTTTTGTAGGCTGAAGTGGGCTGTGTTCTCTTTTGAGCCACATATTCAAATCTTTTGGATCTATGAATGCCCCTAGCTACTGTAACCATATTCACCCATTCTCTAATTTCATTTTTGCAGTATAACACCCCCTTCCGCTTTTCTGCATTCCTTGTTTAGTACCTGCTCTGTGTGAAATAGAAGCTCTTCTCAGAGAAAGAATTCTAGGCATTACTTCAGGGGAAATCTTCACCCAGCTTATAGTATAGAAAACACTCCACTCCAAAAATGAACATGTTGTGACAGACCTTGGATGAAGGGTAGATACCTCTCCCTAGTTTGATAATCATGTTGCAGCAATGTTCAGGAAATACATCTATCTATTACAGCTGATCCCAAAGGGTATTTCCTCTTGATACAAAGAAGTCCTTTCCTTAATATATTCTGTACTTCTCAGGCACATCATCAACTACAATGCCCCCTTTGGAATGTATATCATACTAAGTATATCAAGTACTTGGAGAGACAAAAGCATCTCTGCTGTGATTCTTGATTATGACACAAAGGTTCCTGACAAAAGAGGTCAGGGGTCTAAAGGACCTGAAACTACCAAAAGAACTGGAAGCCTTGTCCCTGTATTCTGTGACCTATAGACTCCTTGGAGGTAGTCTGGGCCTTGCCTTCTGTGTCATTAGGGATCTTTCAGTACAAGACCTCTTAGTTTTACACAAAACAGTCCAGCAAACACTAGAACCAGAGATCTTTACCTGCTTTAGTAACTAAGCAAATTATGGAGGAGTGACAGATTTGTCATACAATGGCTACCTCTTCTCTGGAACAAACTTCCTCTGCAGATCAAGCAATATGATACTTTATCTTCCATTAAGAAGGACTTTAGACAATTAGACTCATATACATAAATTCACCTCTAACCGGACGTTTGCTCCTTGAAAAAAGAGATAAGGTCTAAAGGTGGGTACTAGTTAGACATAAATAGCCACATGACCCACTAGCCTTGAATATGATTCTAAGCTTTCAAATAAATCTGAATATTGTTTTCAAATTAATCATCAGCACTCTGTAATGAAAGTGGCTCTGACTGCAACTTTAGTTTGCTTTTATTAATGTGCTAATCAGATAAGCCCACTGGACACAGATGCCCTTTTTTAGGGGCAACCTAGGAGACATTTCTGATTAAGTGACTTGCTCAAAGTTACTCAGTAGGCAAATAGAGTTTGGAGGAATCAAGGCCTGTGCCCTGGAGTACAGGAAGCATTGTCAGCCCATAGCCCTAATTCTCTCAGATAACTGACAGACTTTGCTTTATTTTCTGCTGTATGTTTCAGTATACATAGTGTAATAATAACCATAGAAACCTTCTTTGTTGCTGTTAAATAACCTGGCAGAGTTGGTATTATCACAGACATCTGCTTTAGCAATAAATCATACAAGCTAGTATTAAAAAGATTATCTGACTTCTGGGAGCATGCATGGGAATGTATTGTGAAACCATGGTTTAAGTTCACCTGGGTTTACATGATACCTTTCTCAAAACCTCATTTTTTAGCAGGTGCTTTGCTAAATGTCTGAAAACAGACAACAATCCACCTACAATTGGACTGTGATAACTCACCCTAAATTGTCCATTCATCAGTAGTAATCGCTAGGTGCCTAGTGCACACCATGATACTGGCATCTAGTATGGCAGCCCAAAATATGCAGCCATCTGCGGAAATGACAAAAGTACAACATACATTAGCTTGGATGATAATAACATTGAGGTAGTCTTGAATGATACCACAGACTTGAAAGAAGTTTCAGCAAAAGAAGACGTGAAGCTGCAGGCACTGCTGAAAATTTTAGAGAGGCAGCAGGTAGATTTAGGACTGCAAAGGGAGCTGATTGCAGGACACTCAGGACAGGTAAATCACTTGCAGATAAAAACTCACAAGCTAGAACTTAAATTGGATGACTTTGAGAATAGGAGCATGCATAATAATTTACATTTTACTAGTATACTGCAGGGGAAAGAAGGAAGTAAGCCAAAAAAGTTTACAATCAGCGAAGTAAAATCAGTGCTCCAGCTCTCCAGCTAACCAGTCCATTGGTGGTGGATAGGGTCCATAGGATTACAGCCAGACACAGAACAATGAATTTTCTACATCATTTCATTATACATTTGCTGGAATACAACATTCATGAAATGTTACTGTAGATGAACAGGGAGCAGGATAACAATTTATTATGGTGAGTGATTTCAGACTACAGCAATGGTCTCTTCACAAAATCGAAAGCCATGGTGTCTTTTAATAGATAGTTGAGGAAGATGGTCACAACATGTCAGCTAAGATTCTGTGACACTCTGTATGTTGTACTAGGTGGTCATTCAACAACATTTTAGGAGCAAGAGGTTGTGGAGGCATTCATAAACACAGCTATGAGGCATCTGAGTAAGGACTGGGCCATTACTGATGCCTCAACTATGGAAGTAGAGCAAAGGAGCAAGGAGGCCAAATGGTTATCAAAGGTTATTATCATCTCACCAGGGATGTATGCACTATGCAAAAAGCAATACACAGTGCCAATAGGCATATATGCAGTGAAAGGAGTAGGAAGTAAAACTCCGTGAGGCAGTCACTGCCTGTGATAATGGTGCCAACCAATTATTGATATGGCCTGCTTGAAGAAGCTGATCATTTTATAAATAAGTTCTTCATCATATGGGACCCAACTACAGCAGAACTGATTCAGCTGGAGAAGTTTCAGGAAATGAGTGCTGGTCTGCAAGCAGTGGCATAAGTGACAAATGGAAACTTAGCAACATGATAGGTGAGATACCATCAAGATGCTCATCCTTATACCTCTCTCAAAAGGGCCTAAAGCTGTGTGCTTTGCAAATATACATCTGGTTACTGAGGCATCTGCCTCCATGTTTTTCACACTGGATCTAATTCTGTTGTATGTAGTATGCTTGTTATGCTTTCAGCATGAATGTTCTGTAGTAAGGTGACTAATGTTGGAGAACAAGGCTAGCATTACTTTAAGGGCTGAGGGCATTAAGGCACAACTGTTGGAATGTTTAATGTGAAGGGAAAAGGGTGGTACACTTAATATTGAGAAATTCTACTCCTGGATGGCCCTGAAAGTCATGGGCTTGGCAGTGACAAAATGGGTGGGGCTGTTCTTGAGCTTGCTATGCATATGGAGTAGAGTATATGTATTTGTAAAAGACAGAAATGAGAATGAATAATGATAATATGGGTTTTGATATGTACCATCCAAGTAACAGCGTGAAAGCCTTGGGTCATGTGACAAGGAAAGGGAAATAATAGGCATCTTGTGGAATATTAGAGGGATGTCCACCACTGCAAAATAACCTGCATGCATAAACATGTGGGAGTTTGAAAACTAATCTAGCTTTCATTCAGAAAACTAAACCGGAAAGTAGCAACTATGTGCACTTTCATAAGAAATGGAAAGGGAGTATCCAACTGCACAGTAGCAGCAGAGTGGGGGGTTCAGTCTTATTGCACAGAAGATTGAAATGGACACTCTTGTCCATGCTCAAGGAGGATCATGTCCATGAGAAGAGTACCAACTGATATTATCATCACTGGGTGTTTCTATGGTCCTAATGAGGATAACACACAGGTAATGAGGCAAGTTACCTGTGCATTGCTAGATATGGGTGGTATCAGATGTGCAGTCCTTATGGGGGCACATCAATATTCCTTTGAACCTGGAATGGGACAGGCAGTCACAAAATAAATTTAGAATGGTTAAAAATAGAAGGGTTTTAATGAGTTTATAAGGGACTTGCAGCTGGTAGACACCTGGACAGCTCATCTCCCAGAAAAGAAAAATTACACCTTTTTAGCACACCAGACAGGAATGACTTCCAGACTAGACTAAGTCTGTTAACTCACATAAACTGGAGGGTGACTTATCTGGAACATGATATCTCAGTCTTGTTGGCCTATAACTATATGTTATTTCATGTTAACTTGGCAGAAGATGGTAGATAGGTAGGGATACAGAAGAGTTGATATTCAGATGAATCTTTAAAAAAGAGAGAGGAATATCTTAAATTTATGTGCTACCTTTAAGGAAAATATTCAGATGTGGTCAAGAAAGACTAGGCAGGGGCAAAGAGTAACACAAGTAAGAAAGGTTAAGGAATTGGAAGGGGAAATCAAGAGGCTAGATGATCAATATAAAAGGTCAGGGGAGACTAAGTAATTGTTGACTGGCCAAATGCAGCAGTCCAAAAGAGAAAGAAAGGTCATACAATTAAATCAGGTTCATTTTAAATGGGAGAAATGGAGAATGTATTACTGTGTGAAGGGTATTAAATCCCCTTGAGTCTTGGCCAGGAAACTAATAGTGAGAAAAAAGGAAACTTCAATTACAAAAATGAGAGAATATTTTAGGCCCATCTTATTACTGCAGATGGAAACTAAAATCCAAGTTAAGGTGTTGGCCTTACAAGTGAAGACGTATCTGTTGATTCTTATACACCATACATAGATGGGCTTTGTAAAGGGAAGACAGGGAGGTGTGGACCATATTTGATTATGGATGAATCTGTTGCAGTTGGCTAGGTCCAGATCCTCAACTTTGCCACAGTTTGTCTTATTCCTAGATTTACAGAAGACCTTTGACTCCTTTGAGTGGGTGGTTTTGCGGGAGGCACTTCAGGCATAGGGCATCAAAGGGTCTTTCCTGGACTGATGCAAACTGTTGTACAAGGAACCTCTAGCCCAGGCAGCTACACAGAGCACTTGGTCTGCGCCCTTTTTGTTACAAAGGGGGGAAAGGCAGGGATTTCCATTGGCACTGCTATTGTTTTTGCTGGCTATTAAGACTCTCATGAGCTATATAGGGAAAAACTATGCCCAATACAGTTTATCAGTCAACCCATGTGAGAATATCACTTCTTTTTGGTTTGGCAGTGATGAGCTGCTATGGTTGAATGACCCAGTCAGATAGTCCCAAAAGTTGTAGTTCTTCTGGAACAGTCTGGAGCGGTATCAGGACTAAGGATAAATGTAAAGAAGTCAGTACTTTTCCCCTTAAATGAGTAAAGGTACAGACAGTTGAGTAAGTGTAGTCAACTTTCTCAGTAGCACATTGAATAAAATATATGGGCATCCATGTCTCATATGATCTGTCCCAACTGTTAAGACAGAACATAGAGTCATTCCTAGAAAATGTAAGAGTTTCCTTACAAAGATAGTCACACCTCCATCTTCTTTTTCTGGGAAGGATAACAGCAATTAAAATGTATATTATACTCAGACTAAATAGAAACAACAAAAAAGCCAGTGGAGTTTTTGTTTTTACAGAAATGATTTAGATCTCTCCACTTACCATGATACTATATCCACTTTCAGAAATGCTGATCTTCTCATCTCACTCCTCAAACCAGTAGCATAGCATGGGTGGGGAGAAGGGAGCAGCTGCCTCTGGCATAAGGTGTTAAAGGATACAATCCTGAAGTGCAGTTCCTGCGTTCTTCTTTCTGTACCATCATTTCTGAATCTTAATACAGAAAACAACTTCAGCACATTAGCACTTTGAGGTAAGCTGTAGCAAACCAATTGCCACAAATATGCAATCAGCTTGTTACAGTTTAAAATGTAATAGATGTTATTTATTTTTGCATTTTAGCTCTTCCACTGAAGAGCTGGTAGAGTGAAATGTGTGTATCTGGCTGGCTTAGACAACCAGTGTGTTGGAGTGGAGCAGTCCTTTTTTGTGCATCCAGTGAAGAGCTGTGTCAAGGAGGTGGTATGTGTCTGCTGATAGAATGTGCCTGGGGTGTATTTTAGACTGCCATGATCTATTGAAAAGGACCTTTTTTTTTTTGGTCTTCAAATAAAGAGCTGGGGAGGCTGGGTGCCACTTCAGAGGACATCTCTAGTTGCCTCAAACTTAAGACTCACAAATCTCTGTCCATCATACATCTATACATAATACCTGGTAACAACATTATCATCCTGGAAGAGACCCTCTCCTGGGTCTTGGCCAACATAAGACTGGAAACCACCTTATTAGAAGATGTTAACATTGAATGGCAACAGGATAGCCCTTGAAAACTCAGCAAATTTAATTTAGCTGTATGGTTTCTCTCAAATGATCAAGACTTCATCTGGAATTAACAAGGCTTCATCTAAAGAATCCATCCTACACTGGATTCTAACATCAACCTCAAACAATGTTGCCACAAGTGTCACCCCAAACAGACCGACAAGGTTTATCACTTCAAGCGAGTCAGAAACCTCAATAATTTCAATAAAAAAACTTCTACTTCCAGTGTGCTCTTAATCACCTGGGTACCCACTTAAAACTCTTCCCTTGATGAAACAGTAGACACATTTAAAACAATATTTCTTAATATCCTGGAGAGCAAGCACCATTAAGAACTGAAAGAGTTAAAAACAAATCATCCCCTTGGTTAACTAAAAAGTAATACAAGTCAGAGATAAAACCCGGACGTCATGACCACAAACCAAGTTTCAAACATGACTACAACAATATAGGCAGTTAAAGAACCATAGCAAGCAACACATAAAAAAGGACAAAAAAGCTTATTATAGCAGCAGCTGAAAGTCATCATCAAACATTCCAAAAAACATTAGGAAATCAAGAGATAAATTGTTCAGTACTGGAAAATCAACCCAACCCACCCCCCACCGATAACTTCCAAAGTATTGCTTCACAGTTTAACTCACATTTTATAAATACCTTAACCTCTCTCCTACAAAACAAAACTACTATAAATCAAGCCATCCCACTCCAAACACTGAAGCCACAACAGACCTTCACACTCAATCCAGTGCCAATACCTACTATTTAAAAAATACTTGCGCACCCTTAAGACAACAACCACTGGCCCTGACCAACATCCATCTGAATAACTCTAACTAGTAGGATAGTCTTGCATTTCCTGTCTTGATTCTAATACACTGCTGTATTCAAAAAAATATGACCCTATCTTATGGAAAAAAATCTTATCTAATTCTCCTCCATAATGGCAGCTGATCTACTAGCTCACAAACTATAGACCATTCTTCATTTTCTCACTGTTATCCCAAATCTTGGAAAGAATGTATTCAGTCTCAACTTACAACATATATTTTATTTTATTTATTTTATTTTTATTTTACATTTATTGACCGGGCTAGTCCAACTGGATACATGTCCATTTTCAGCAGAGGCCCGGGGAGAAAAGCTCCAGGAAAAAAAAAAAACGTACACAAAATTTAAAAGAAATATAAGTCTACAAAAGGCATCAACATACAATATTACAACATTCAGTTAAAGTTTATATAAAAAAAAATTGTTACTTTTCATAACCTCCTCTTTCCCTCACAGCATGGCCTCAGACTCAGTCACAGTAAAACCACTGCCTTTTTATATTTCATAGATATAATAATTCACAATAGAAATTCAGGTCTTCTAACCTCAGCCCTATTTCTGGATCTCTCCAAAGCATTCAACACAATCAATAATCAAATTCTCCTAACTAAACTCTCTTCCTATGGGCTATCACCATCCTCACCTAAATGGTTACTAAGTTGCCACAATAATAGGTCCCAAGCAGTGAGATGGTGAGATGATTTCTCCTCTTTCCTTCCTATATCAGAGTACCACAAGACTTCATCCTAGGACCACTAACTTATTCACCAATGACTTAAACACAGCAGCCAAAGAGGCCATCATAGTATAATATTCTGATGACTCCACTCTTATATGTGCTGCTAGGACACTAACCATGATCAGGTCACACACCCAAAAATCGTTTTCCTCCATAAAAGCTTGGCTAACAGCTCACAACTTCTCCTGAATGCAAATAATAATATTAATAATAATAATAATAATAATAATAATAATCTACTAAGCAACTCACAGCTTCTCCTGAATCCAAAACTAAACTACTACCTTTCAACACAACTCTCTGTCTCCTCCCCAAAAAACTGTCTTTAACATACTGCCATCCAACAAGAACAATATAGAATTGGTATCCCACACCAAACGTCTAGTTGTGTGATTATAGATGACCACCTGAACTTTGATCTCCACTTTCAGCAAGCCATAAAAAAACACACGAAAAGCTACGTTGCCTCTATAGAGTAACATACTACCTTACTGACTCTGCTAGGCAAAATATAGCCACATCCTTTCTACATCTCACCCTATTATATGCCTCTCCTATCATAACTAATCTCAACTCCTCTCTATTAGCCAAACTAGAACAATGTTACAATAAAGTAGCCAGTCTCACAACCAACCAACAATATAGATCACGTCACTGGCTATCTCCAAAAGAACTAAATTGTCTCGAACTAAGCAATTCTCTTGTACTCACAATTAATTACAGCCTTCAAACAACTGCAACACTATAAAAAATAACTGTAATACATCTGAAATTTCAGATGAGGATTCTTCTTTGTTTATGAATACTGATTTGGACATGCCTGTTTTTTTCACCAAATGCTTAAAGAGTTTACTCAAACAGCCCTTCAAAAGAGGTAGGAGGGCTGGGTGCAAATATCTCAGAAATTTTATGAACCTTGGAAGTTCTACAACAATTGATAAGTCAGGACTAGCAGTGAATAATATTATCCACGATATCGCATCTGCTAACTATGAAGCTGAGATAGCTGTTTTGAATAAAAACATGATCTTCATTCCCACAGCACCAGTGTCTGAGACTAATTTGGTTTAGGATGTTTTGTAGTTTTCCCATAAATTACAATTAAAATTAATGAGAAGACTGTGTTCAGATTTAAATTTTCTAATTTTCTTCCACTGTTAATAAATGTGTTGTTGTTTCTCAGCAATCTGTGTTGAAGTACCTACATTTTAATTTTAAATGCATGTGAACAGGAAAGGACAATCTGACATGGAAACAAAGATACCTCTAAATAAATTATGTCATGACGCAAACATGTCATTAATACAGATGATAATGGTGGTGCTGTAGTTGTGTGGAATATTGATAAGTACAGGCAAGAGGATACTCCCCAGCTTTCTGATGAAAGATTTTATCAGAGAATATATTTTGATCCAACTACAAAGCTTAAGTCAAAGACAGATTATTTTTGAAACTTACAGCAGAGGAATGTATCATTTCTAAGAATGTAGCATTTAATTTGATGGTTTCAGACCCTCAACATCAACTTTTTATATATTACCAAAAATACATGAGTCCATTTGGTCCTTCGGGTAGACCAGTTGTTTCTAGCTGTGCTCCTTTTTTCTGCCTTTACTGACAGAATATCTAAAGCCATCATTATCAGGGATATGTTCTAGGATACAGGACACTGCACAATTGTGAATATTTTACCAGATGCCAAGTTAGTGTGCCATTATGTACAAGTATGCCACATTGGGCTGAGTTATTAACTGTAGAATACTGGCTTAATAAAACACAGTTATATAGCACTGATTTCAGTACTTTTCTTTGATGGGAGTGTGGCCAAGATACTGACAGGCTAGCAACAGATTTTACCTGCTCTGCTACTTTATTTTTAATTTTGACAAGAATTTATATTTCTAAGTTATCCAAGTGCTTTTTTGAGTGGATATAACTACTTAACAACATTCTGAAGGATACTATCTGAAATATTTTACATATATTTTATTATTTTCCTGTCAAATTTCTATCCAAAAGGTTCCTTTACTTGTAAACTTAAAATGAGTCATTCAAAAACAAACTTACAGGATTTAACCTTCAAAAAAGAACTTCAGTCTGTTATTACTAATATACAAGGACTGTCTTTGAAAATAAACAAAATGGACAATAAATTAGACAACTTCAAAGAAAAATGTTTAAAGCAAATCGATCAAATACAAGACATCTTAAAACAACAGAAAACTCAAATATCCAGAACTGAAGATGTTTTAAATGATATGGAAGGGAGATTATTGGATGATGAAAACAATACTGAATTCTTATTGAAGCAAAACACTTTACTGCTACATAAAATTGATGACTTGGAAACAGATATATGAGAATTAACATTCATATTTTTGGATTGTCTGAAGAAACAGAAGGGGAAAGCATGGAAAACTTTCTAACATCCTGGCTCCCTAAGACTTTATGTTTACCTGAAGTTATGTTGTATGGTATTGAGACAGCAGACAGATATTTGGTTGCTTCTTTTCAAAAAATAATTCTTCAGCGAGATCTACTATTGTTAAATAATTTTGATCTCAGGACAAGAAACTAATCCTTAAAACAGCTTGGTCCAAATCTCCTATCAAAATAGAAGATAGAATAATAAGGTTTAACAATAACTATTCTTCTGTTGTGATGTCTAAAAGAAAATGGTTTCTACCTTTGATAAAAGAACTCAAGAAAAGACAGATAAAAGTTCACTTGCTATTTCTTGCAGATATTTCTTCCTGATGAAAGAAAGTTTTTGAAGACATAGGCTCTGCTATGTTATTCCTGAAAACTAATAAAATATTAGAAACAATTGAAGAAATGGATTGGAACACTATCTCTTTAAAAAGATAAGCTAAGAGAAATGGATGGAACCTAATGAAAAGAAAAAGAAATTAAAGGAAAATTGCTTTTAACTTAATATGCTTTGTATATTACTCAACATCAGTATATCAATATATTTTAAGTTCCCATGAAAAAGTGCATTCATTTCCATCAAAATTAGTTTTGAAAAGAAAAGAAGGAAACATGGATATACTCTTTTATAATGTAAATAAATCTTAATTATATCTTTTCCTATTTTTTCTTCATATATAATTTCATTGGTTAATATATAATTACATACAATTAATATATTTTAATTAAGTAAATATATAAGTATTAAATTATTCATTACTGTTAGTTTATTACCTTTTATATATCCAAGTTTTCATTATATTTCCATATTTATGATTATGTCATAATAATATGCATATGGCAAAGATTCATAGTGTGATATATGTTTATTTATTTTTTCTTTGTTTTTTCCCACTATATATATTGTATGACTGTTTTATTTTTGAGTCTTGGGTTGCATGATAGTTATCATCTATTTCTTATTTGTCTTATTTAGATTTGAAATACTATATATCTAGGCAATGCTTTCTTTTTTTTATTTTAGGCTTATTTGGATGCCTTTGATATTAATATTATTCTTAAAGTTAGTGATATAATGTGATAGTGGGATTCTGATGGATTTTAGTGTCCTTAATATGTTGTTTGCATTGGCTGATCTTTGGGACTGTCGTTTTGCTTGTGGATGCCCTGGTTTCCTTGTTTGACATTTAGGGGTAGATTTGTTGCTTGTGTTTTATATGGAAAGCTGATTCTCCTTTTCATTTTGTCTTGTTATGTTTTGGTGGTTTACTGAGGGTGTTGAAGTTTAGATTGGGATGAAGTAAGTGGCTGCTTTGAAGGTTTTGTTTCACTTCTAGTTTTGATGTTAAGAAACTGCAATTTTAGCTGCTTTGTTAAAGCTTCTAATATTGGCTGTGATATAGCTGAGGTACAGTGGCTTATGCACTTACTTTGACTGTTTCAAATATGTACCTTTTCTTTCTTCACTCCTAAAACAACTCAAATCTGATGACACTTCCCACCACAGTCAACAGGCACTTGAAAATGAAAAAAAAGCAGTAGTAGTGCATAAAGGGCTGGTTATTGTTTATTAAGAAGTACACAGCTTGGACGTTCAGCATAAAAGGTCAAAGTGCATATGAAGTGCACAGATTTAAAGGCTCCTTTGTTGATGTTAATTTAACATAGAAAGGGAGTTGAATGTTTAAATAAAAAATAGTTAATATATTTGTACATAATACAGGTGTTAAACAATATTTCTTATTTATTTTTGATTCTTATAGATTATATCAAAAGATTTAAAGCTAATTTGGATGGAACACCTTTATTCTCATGTTAAAAACTAATGAGGATGTCCTGCTTTAGTTTTTATGTTTTGGATTTGTTTTCTAACACACCTAACTCTTAAATGAATATATCAAATTCCTGGGCTGAATTTAGTTTCAAAGCAAACATTTATAATCTTAAATACAGCTAACATGTACATAAGGAAGCTGTATATTTTATTGCTGTATAGAAATTATGTATAAGAATACCTTTCAACTGCCTAGATTTCCCCAGAATGTCCAGATTTTTGACCCATATTTTTGATCTGCACCTTATGAGATTTGTTGTTTTCTGGAATTATGTGGTGGGTTAGTGAGTACTGAATTCACTAGAAGATGACAGAAATTTGGGTTTATGACTTCATGTCTTACAGAAAATGCATGGTGACAAAGGACCTTTTGTTCTAGCAACTTTCTAAGTTTGTAAAGACAATGCTTGATATGGGTCTATATTAGAATATCAAAGTTTCAGAACTTCTAATATTGACACCTAGTGACCAAAAACTGATAAGACCGAAAACTTAGAACAGTGAATTTAAAACACATACACACAACACAAACACACCAAACAAACAGCAATCCACACACATGCACCTATAATCTTACATCTAAACTTACACTAAACTGTACATACACCACTATCTACCCAATAACAAACCCTAACCCTAAGGTCCGTCACTATTGCACACACACCTCACCCACGCCCTAACCCTAACTCACCTATCTCACCCTAACCCTCACGTCCGCACAATCGCACACTTACCTGAACCTGACCATAACTTTCCACCACAGAGCTAAAAATAGCGAAGTGACAGGAACGGACAACCAAATTCTTTCTCTAGGAAAGAATTAGGTTATCTAAAACTTCGCTATTTTCAGTTTTCGCTTATTAGGTGTCGATATTAGAACATTCGAAGTTCTGAAACTTTGATGTTCTAATATAGACCCCTTGATATTTGTCCCTACATATGGGGCTGTGTCCAATCATTGTCTTTAGCTTTGTTTACATTTTTTTTTGTTTCAAGAGGTTAAGAACTATGTGTTTAAGTCAGTCATTTCATAGCTTCATATTAATAATGCATTCTGAACTTGGATCAAGTGTTTGTAAAAGTGCACTCCCAATGTGGAACTGAGTTATATAGTTCATATTCCTATAGTATATGTTTACCAGTAAGCCAGCTAACTAATTTATGGAATCTGCTTTGGTCATATAAACATGTTATTGCAATAATAAAGAATTTTCTATTAGGGAATATTAAGTTAATAATAACTAAATCTCCTTGCAGATTTCATAGTTAAGATTCTTCAGTATTCCAGATTTACATTTTTTTTACTTCTCTGAGTAAGCGGATTGATCTAAAGGAGACACACTGCAAATAATATCAATAATATATTTATAATAGTACTTAGATCTTTTATTTAAAGTAAATATATGTTAATTTTGTTGATTTTATATCTATATATTATACTCAAATCTATCTAATAAGAAATCCTTATGACATCATTTCCTATTTAAATGTACTTGCACATTTTTGGAATAAAATATTTTAGTTTTGAATTTAATATGTCAAACCTGTTTGGTTACTGCTTTTGAGAATCTATTAGTAGTAAGCTTCGTTATATATATTTTTAGGAGAATGGTGGAAAAAAGCACAAAATGGTATTATCTTGAAATTTGGTATGTATTCATCATAAGACTCTACTAGTGAAAGAGAGACAAAAACCTTTTAACAAAAACAAAAGCTCCAGCAGCCACGACTATAAACCGAAACGACTTTATTTCACAAATTCAGGAAAAAAACGTTTTCGCTCCTGTGACAACAGGAGCTTCCTCAGCATATACCAAACAGCTGTACAAACCGTTTAAAAACCATGGTTAGTGACAAGAAGTTGAAGTCACTTCCTGTAAGTGCGTGTGAAACGCATTAAACTCAAGTGAAATACATGATTTAAAATAATATCAGATAACCATATAAAAAAAGTTTACTTATAAATAAAAATATATAAAAGTATAAAAAGCAAGTAGTCAGAAACACATATTCACAACGGCTGACTTCATATAAGAGTGTCCAATGTAGAAGGACGACGATGTAAGAGTATATGATCTATACCATAGCCTCTTTAAGTAACATGGACCAAAAATACTTTGCATCAAGGAAAATAATGAAGGTAATAATATTGAGTACATAAATATAAATGTAAATATAAATAAAAATAACACTAAAGCACCCCTTGAAGGGTTATCACAAAAAATTAAAAATTAAAAAAGTATTTTACAAAGGGAGTTCAATAAGAACTATTATAAATCTGCCTCCATAAATTTTTAAGGAACAGACAATAACCAGGGTCAAATAAAATAAATTAAAATAAAAATAAAACCAACATTCAATGAAGTGGCTAAAAATGGAATAAACTAGAATAAAATGAATTAGTCTAATTACCTTAGATAACTTCTATATTTCAACATACTGCCACTCTAACTCACGGGTTTCTAAAATTAAAGTTTGTGGGCCCCCCCTAATGCCACACTTGATGGTGTCTATGCCCATAAATTGGAAACTGTGACCACTGTTGCTTGAAATATGTTTCGAAAGAGCATTATCATTCTTATTGTTCTTAATCGCATATATGTGTTGGTAAATACGGTCGCGAAAACGCCTAGTTTTTAGACCTAGTGTTACAATTGATCTTATGATTAATGTGGTATTTCTTCATGCCCACAGTGAAAGAGTTGCCCACCCTGAAGTACCCACACCATTTACAACACCCACATCTGTGTGTGCCTTTTTGTCTCACCATGAGATCTGTTCCTTTGTTCCTCTGTAGTAACTCTTTAAGATTGTTACCTCTTTTAAAGGTGAATAAAGGGGTTACTCCTAGCTTCTCATGTAGGCCAGAATTGGTTATAAAATACCAGTTCTTGCGAATTATTGAGCGCAGGAGTCCCGAATTGATATTAAATGAAGAGGTAAAACTGATAGAAAAATTGAAGTTGTTAGAACTTCCAGGGGTAAGGCCAGGACTATCACTAGTCATGAGTAACCTAGTGCCAGCAGTCACTGATGTAAACCCTGTTTCTACAAGAGGTGTTGTTACTTTATGTGAGATCAGTGGAGAGTAAGTGCCTTTGAAACGTTTCAATGAGACTTCATCAACTAGGCCACAAATAAGAGTGTTAGGGTATCCATGATTCAAAAACAGGTCTTTAAGGAAAGAGCACTCTTTATCAAAAGCTTCATCTGTGCTACACATCCGGGCAGCTCTAACTAGTTGCCCTTTGACAATGGAACGCTTCTGCTTCCAAGGATGGCAGCTGGAAAAATGCAGAAACGAGTTGCAGTAGGTAGCCTTCCTAAAGACAGATGAACTAAATCTATTATTGGTCATATCTTTAACTAACCGGACATCTAGATAATCAGTCTCTGAGGTGGAAAAGTGATAAGTGAATTTTAAAAATTCTGTTGAGGTGTTCATATGTGCGATGAGAGTCAAGGCGACATCCTCGCCCCCTTTGATTAACATGAACACATCATCAAGAAACCTCGTATACACTTTAGCACTCTCCATGAATATTGGGTGGTTGAATAGATGCTTCTTTTCCCAATAGGCGACAAATAAGTTTGCCACTCTACTCCCACATGGAGAGCCCATTGCTATACCTTTCTTCTGGAGATAATACTGGTCTTCAAAAATGAAGAAATTAGAGGAAAGGACGATGTCCAGTAGGATAGTGACCAAAGAGATGTCATTTTTAGAGGCTCCGGATTCCAAAAGCATGAGTTCGATCCATTCGACAGCTTCCTCATGTGGAATCGAAGTGTATAAATCAACCACATCGATGGTCAAAAAATTGAGGTCGCTGTCGAACTGGATGTCATTAATCATGCTCAAAAAGGACCATGAATCCTTACAAATTTGTGGTATATTTTTCAAGTATTTCCCTATGATGCTGTCTATGAGACGAGCACAAGGATGTGTGATGGAACATCTACCATCCACTAGGGCACGCATAGGTGGGTCTGACAGGCTCTTATGTATCTTAGGGATCCCAAACATAGTTGGGATCCTGGGGAAAGATATGTCGATGAAATTATAGATGTCAATATTGATCCTCCCCTCAAGATATAAGTCCCTAAAGTACCCCTTGATTTTATTATAGGTGCCTGTGAGTTCATTTAAAGAGGAACTTTCATATGCCGGGGACTCTAATACCTGTAACATTCTAGCAGTGTATTGTGTTTTGTCAAAGATAACTAAACCCCCTCCCTTATCTGGTTTAGTTACTCTGACAGCCATGCTAGAGATTTTATTCAAGGCCGTAGTTTGGTCAAATGAAATGTTTTTAATTAGGCTAGAATCAAACCCAGATGACCCTAAATGTCTGAAATCAAGCTCGCAGGCTTTCTCAAAAGTGAGAAGCCCAGGGTGTAAGGGGGGATTGAATGAGCTGGCTAATTTCAAATTAGATGTATTAGGAGGCAAGGCATTGTTAAAAAATACATTCAAATTGAGCTTACGCACAAATAGTTTTAAGTCCATAAGAGATTTAGCCAACTTAAATTTATGGTCAGGAACAAAGTTCAAGCCTTTTGCCAAAAGCTCAATAAGTTCATCTTCCACAGTGACGCTTGAAAAATTGTATATGTGGAAGTCCCCTTTTACATTTGACAGAACCACTGGGGTGTTGGTCACCTCAAAATCACAATCAATTGATTGAATATTGGACCTTGTCAGTTCCAGTTCTTGTTCTTCTGGAACCGTTTCCCTTTCTTCCCTAAAAAAGGTTTCTGATAGTTGTTGCTGTTATCCTTTTTATTGAATGACTTGATCCTGTTGCTTCGCCTAGGACCTTGGTCTAAGCTCGCTTCACCACCATTAACTCTCTGTGAATCGACAGTAGGGGTGTGCACACCAGTCTCGCTGTCAATGTTATCACTTCCATGGGCTCCTTTCTCATTGTGGTTAAGAGGTTTTTTAAACTGTTTAAACAAGTTCGGGTAAACTGAATTAGACTGATAAGCATGTCTGTCCCTTGTTAGCTTTTTAACCTTGATGTCTTTTAGTTTGACTAGCAAAACATCAATGCTAGAAAATGTTCTATTATATTCAAACTTGTACCTGTGGAAGTTGTTATAATTTTTGATATTAACATCAAGTTGAGAAGCTTCATCTAAGAGAGTTGAGATATGTTTAGAGTAATTCCTAATCATTAGCTCTAATAATTCAGCCCCTTGCTTATTAAACAGAGTCTCAAGTTCACAAAGAAAGGTGCTATCAACAAACAGACCTGTAGGTGAAAAAGAACTACGAAGGCCTTTAGGTACAAGCCCTTCTGATAGAAATTGCTGGAAGTACGAAACTTCTAATTGTAATTTTTTAATTTTTAAAAGCTTTGAGTCAAAAGCTTTCAGATTTTCTGTAATGTTTTCAAATGGGTTACCTGGGTTGGATGAGTTCATCACCGGTGAGCCCGAAGCTGTAATGGCCCCGAAGGAAAAAGGGGCTAAGTTCTTCGCCCATTCGGACATTATGGGCACACCAATAAGTGAATCCGGATCCCCACCCAGTTGTGGCAAGGCAGGCTGAGGGGCTAGTCCAACCCCTCCACTCCTGTTACTAAGGTTGTTTGTCATGTTAGATGTCAAAGCAGAAGCCGTATTATTGAAGGAACTGCTATTTTGTAAGCCGCTTGCACCAGGGAGAACCAAAAGCGCAGATGTAGTGTTCCGTTGCACCTGACCTGCTGGGATGGCCCCGTAGCTACTACCCGGAGTGAAGTTGCTCTTCCCCATAGTGTCGGATGGGATAACCGGTCCATGGCTCCCATTCATCCTCTCAATGTTGTCCAAGCGGCAATTAAGGTTGTCGAGCCGTTGTGATAGCGTTATCATTAACGCTTGAATACTTGCAGTTTCTTGTAAGTTGGCGGCACTATCAGTGCCGAAAATGTTCGGAGTACTCGGGCTGGATGGAGCGTCAACAGACATACTACTAGTGAAAGAGAGACAAAAACCTTTTAACAAAAACAAAAGCTCCAGCAGCCACGACTATAAACCGAAACGACTTTATTTCACAAATTCAGGAAAAAAAACGTTTTCGCTCCTGTGACAACAGGAGCTTCCTCAGCATATACCAAACAGCTGTACAAACCATTTAAAAACCATGGTTAGTGACAAGAAGTTGATGTCACTTCCTGTAAGTGCGTGTGAAACGCATTAAACTCAAGTGAAATACATGATTTAAAATAATATCAGATAGCCATATAAAAAAAGTTTACTTATAAATAAAAATATATAAAAGTATAAAAAAGCAAGTAGTCAGAAACACATATTCACAATGGCTGACTTCATATAAGAGTGTCCAATGTAGAAGGATGACGATGTAAGAGTATATGATCTATACCATAGCCTCTTTAAGTAACATGGACCAAAAATACTTTGCATCAAGGAAAATAATGAAGGTAATAATATTGAGTACATAAATATAAATGTAAATATAATAAAAATAACACTAAAGCACCCCTTGAAGGGTTATCACAAAAAATGTTTACATTTTTTTTTGTTTCAAGAGGTTAAGAACTATGTGTTTAAGTCAGTCATTTCATAGCTTCATATTAATAATGCATTCTGAACTTGGATCAAGTGTTTGTAAAAGTGCACTCCCAATGTGGAACTGAGTTATATAGTTCATATTCCTATAGTATATGTTTACCAGTAAGCCAGCTAACTAATTTATGGAATCTGCTTTGGTCATATAAACATGTTATTGCAATAATAAAGAATTTTCTATTAGGGAATATTAAGTTAATAATAACTAAATCTCCTTGCAGATTTCATAGTTAAGATTCTTCAGTATTCCAGATTTACATTTGTTTTACTTCTCTGAGTAAGCAGATTGATCTAAAGGAGACACACTGCAAATAATATCAATAATATATTTATAATAGTACTTAGATCTTTTATTTAAAGTAAATATATGTTAATTTTGTTGATTTTATATCTATATATTATACTCAAATCTATCTAATAAGAAATCCTTATGACATCATTTCCTATTTAAATGTACTTACACATTTTTGGAATAAAATATTTTAGTTTTGAATTTAATATGTCAAACCTGTTTGGTTACTGCTTTTGAGAATCTATTAGTAGTAAGCTTCGTTATATATATTTTTAGGAGAATGGTGGAAAAAAGCACAAAATGGTATTATCTTGAAATTTGGTATGTATTCATCATAAGACTCTAATATGTTTTGTCTTGCAGCTGGAGTCTAACTTATTTTGTTGAATTTCTTTCTTACATTATTAATAATAAATAATTTCATATTAGAAAGATATAATGATAGATTAATAATATACTATTATTCACTATTTTCTACACATCTATTTTTTTTCTTTTAAATAAGTAAGAATGATTTCAGCAATTATATTACTATGGGTATTTCATGTTAGAATAAACAGATTGTTCATAATGTTTATAGTATTTGGTATATTTTAATTAATGCCTTTCATTTATAATATTTTACTAAAGTTGTAGAAAAATGCTTGATTCTGACTTGTAGATGGATGGAAGTGTTTGGGAAGGTTTCAAAATCCATGAGGGGAAAGAAGGAAAACAGAAATTTATGTTTAATGTTTTGTAACATATTTTGTTTTTTTACAGGTGTCTACTATTAGTAACAGTAGATTTAGAATTAATTTCAAAACTGTTAGATATATATATTCACTGATAAGCATTTCATGAAATATAGATCCATTTCACTGGCAGTATTATAGTTTCAAATTTATGAGGATACTATTTGTATTCCTTTTAAATCATAAAACTATGATTAACCTAGAAAATATTAAAATAAATACTTATTCCATAAATCCTAAATCTATGCATAAATTAGCTATGAGAACAAAAATGATTATTATATCCAATCATATTAAATAATTATGTTTCCCTAATAGTAAAAAGGTTACCAAAATAGAAGATATTTTAGCTGCTTTTAGAGCACACTTTAATAAAATCAATAAATATAATCCAACAATGGATCCACAAGATGTAATTAAAACATTCATAACAAATAATACTACAAATACGTTATCTGAAGATCAGGTGAGATTAATTGATAAGCTCATTTTAATGTCTGAGCTCAAAACATAAATTAATAAATTATAACCTAATAAAGCTCCTGGTAATGATGGCATAATACCTGCACTATATAAATTAATGCCAAAGATGCTTTGAGTGTTTTGCTCAAAGTATTTTCAATAGTTAAAGATTTAACAAAAATCCCACTATCCTGGAAATACACTCTTATTTCTCCAGTTTTAAAAGTTGAGAAAGATCCAACAAAATGCTCTTCATATAGGACAATATCACTGTTAGATGTGGAGTATAAGATATTTATGACTACCTATGTATGTAGAATAAAGAACTTCTCCCAATGTTAGTAAATAATGATCAATCTGGTTTCATAATAAATAGGAATTCTTATGATAATATTAACAAAATATAAACAATAATAGACTATGCTAATAATACAAAAAAAAGCTAACTTCAGTTAATTTTGATATTAATAGTGCATTTGACTGAGTTAATTTGGATTATCTTTTATTAGTTCTATAAGAATGTATTTTTTTTTTTAAATTACAACTTATTAAACTTCTTTATAATAATTCCTTTGCTTACATCAAAATAGAATCATATACTTCTAAGTCTGTTAAGATTTCCAAAGGTACTAAACAGGGCTGTCCTCTGTCACTATTGCTTTTTATTTTAATTATGGAACCATTTGCAAATCATATAAGAGCAAATTCAGATATTAAAGGCATACAAATAAATAATAATTTAAATACCACAATTCAGTTGCAAATGCTTACAATCTTTCTCTTTTTGCTGTATTTAATGCAATAGAAAAATTCCAAAAAACTCAGGACTTAGCTTTAATAAAAGCAAAACAAAAATTATACCTACAAATTGTATTACTTATAAAATGGAAGAACGATTTTCTAAATATATTGTAGAAGATAAAAAATTAATTATTTAAGGATAATCTTGACAGTTAACATTAAAAATATAATAACTTTTAATTACAATAATAATTTAAGTTTTATACAGTATCTTATTAAATGGAATATGTTTTTTTACTATGAAAGAGATAATTTTCTTAATCAAAATGATTACTCTTGCAAAATTTGTTTATAGAATACAATCTTTTTCTCTTCCTCTCCAAAAAGATAGCATAAAAAGTTGCTTTAAATCATCATCTTAGAGATTGGTCTGTGGGTGGTATTGGTTTACCAGACTTAGAAATATATCGTTTATCATCAATCATTAATACAAAATCTTTTTAGCAAAATAAATAACTGTAAGGCCAAGTGGAAAGAAATACAAGAGAATATTTGGTTAAAATCTAATCATCCAATAAAAATCAAATCATCATAAAATAACTAACAATCTTCATTACAGGAAAAAATAAAACACTCAGACCATGTAATTAATAACTCCAAATAAATAAATGTTCTGGGCACACTGGAACAGGCTATAAATAATTTAATTTAATTGATAAAACAAACTCTGATACAAGTGCTTTCACCCTGCTAAATGCTGGGCTTTTTCAAGTAGAATGAAACAGACCATTACAACTATAAATACTTCCATTTAAAAAAGGTGACAAAACTCCTTAAAGAGGTACACCTTCTTTCTTAACAGAACTTCCTTTAGTTAAAAACATTTAATAAAAAATCAAAAGTGTTTGTAATATAATTGGTTATAATAAATACACACATGAAAAAACATACTTTATCTTGTTATCCACTAATAAAAAGTGTAGAACCATCAATAAAAATGCATATAGTTGTACCAAAGAAAATGTATATATACATTTAAAATTTATTATTCTTGTGTACTTTACTCTTGCACTCCTAGTTTTTTTGCCTGTTTAATTAAATATCATTTAATTGATAAATCATTTAATTGATTAAGTCCTGGGGGTTAGTTGCATTCAGTTTGATTTGCCGATATGTTTCTCTACAACACAACCAGTTCTCCCAATCACCCCCCCCCCCAGGGTCAACCAGTACTTGCTCTAAAATTCCAAGCATAAACCCTCTGCGGGTAGTTTCTGTGTGTAGGTGTTTATACAAAACTCTTCCATGTGCCCAGATCATTTATTTCTTTTAGCAATCTTCATTGCCTGTTAAAAGGTTATTTCTGTGAAAGTAAGAATAAGTCAATTATTTCTTCTTATATTACTATCATATTGACTAATTTTAAAAACTTTATTTGTAGGAATCCAGAATATAAAGCATGGTTTTCCTACAGTTTCCTATAGCTTATACTCAAAATAACATTACTATATTTAATATATCAACAATGGTTACTTTTAAAGGGAAATTTTTGAAATATTGGTATCAGTTGATAGATGGTGGTAAATTACAATCCATAGATTATATTATAGAATCATAGGATCATAGGAAGTTACTAGGTGATTGGCATTGAGGCCCTTACAAGCCTAGCCAAGAATTTAGCACATGTTTAGTCAAGTCAACACCCAAAGCCCCTGTCCAGCAAGGACACAGGTGGAATCCCAGGAGTATATTTTTTGTTTCCCATCCAGTTATCCAGGTTGCACTTAAAAAGGGATAAAGAGGTTCTCTTCTTGACATGGAGAATAAGTCAGTTCCATAGATGGGGAGTCTCTGGCACAGAAGTATCTCCTGCCAATAAGTCCGATTGATGTCACAGACCAGCTTGAGGTCGCGGTTGTGGGTTACTCAAGTGAAGCTTAATTTGTGGATGTGCAACAGTCCCATCAAGGCGGGGTCCGGGATTGCTTTGTATGCCAGACAGAGGTCACCTCTGAGGAGTCTGTATGAAACTGAGTAGAGGGACAGGGCTTTTAGCCTATCTGTGTAGTGTAGATGTTTGAGGCCCTGGATTCTCATGGAGCAACCTCTGTAGTCTGTCCAGCTGCTGCATGCGCTTTGTGAGGTACATGCTGAAGGGGGTATTGTACTCAATAATTGGCCTTTTAAGGGAAGAATACAGGGATGTTATGACCTCCTTGTCCTTGGATGAGAAACCCTTAATTATGAGGTGGGCCATGTAGAAAGCTTTCCATACAATGGAAGAAACATGGTGGTCAAAACGTCTGGTTGCTATCAACCTGAGTGCCCAAATCCCTCATGACTGAATACGTGCTTAGGATGTTGTTATTAATGTGATAATATGTGGGGATGCCACTCTGCTCAAAGGGGATGATGATGCATTTTTTTGTCATTCAGCTTGTGGCCATGTTTCTGGCACTAGTGATTTGTTTGGGTGATACCCTCTTGGAGGATGTCTGCATCACTTGGGGAATTGATGACTGCACTGAGCTTGCCTTTATCTAGAAACTTGGTCAGCCATAGCCCACTGGTTTTGGCCTGCACTTCAGAGAAGTATATCCTGAATAACAGAGGCCCCAAGACCAATCCCTGTGGTACACCCCTCATTACAGGTTTACTGCTTGAGGTGGCTTCCCCTATTTTGATTAGGTGGATTCTATCAGTGAGCCAGTTTGCAACCCATCTGGTACCATATGGATTGATAACTGGGTAAAAAGATCCAACAAACACGAAGTCCAGCAAAAAAACAGCAACCAAGGAACCAGTCCACACTAAAATTTATTGTGTTCAAATAAAGCGCTTTTCATTCGATTACAAATCAGAACTTCTTCAGATGAAACAAACATTAAATCTACACTGTTTAAAACCATTTCAAACTAGTCATGTGGTCTATATTAGCATAAGTAATTGTTTTTCCTCCATTATGAAAAATAACCCCTTAATTCCCAGATAAAACAGTTCCCTATTAAATCAGTGAATGCTTAAAATAGTAAATGCTGTTTAATCGAACCTTTTTATTTGAAACAGCAATATCCCGAATGCATGGAGCACCTATTTTTTTCCCAGGGAAAAAAATCACTGGGACGTTTTCGGGACTTTGCCATTTCATCCACTATGGTGCGATCTCGGAGTTGGTATATTTAAGCAGGGGGTGTGTGGGGGCACAGTCCCCCACATCAGGGGGTAAGCCCCCCACTTTATTTTGTGTTTGTTTTTTTTTTTTTTTAATGGAGCAGCAATTTTTTTCCCTGGGAAAAAAATCACTATTCCGTGTTTTCAGCATTTTGCCGTTTCGACATTTTAGGGTTGATTATACAGTGTTCGCTATTTTAAGTGTTCACTGTTATAATACAGACCAGATAAAACAATGCTTAACAGTAGCTGATACATTAAAATGAAATAAAATAAAATATGCTCCTCTTACATAGTTAGAAGGTTACCTGTGTAAATCACCCTTCAAAAAATGTTTTTTATATATGGCAAATATGTTACACTATAACAATACATTGTTCTTAAGCAACCACTTTATCTAGTTAAGCTCTTTAATTTTAATAAACATAAAATAGAGCATGTTTCATTCAAACCTGGGTATTGACAGGCATTAAGATGAAGTTGCCATAATAGTTCAAGTTTCTCTAAAACAAGAGAACTAGGACCACCTCTATTGTCAGGGGTAATCTGAACGATGGCCCTAAATTTAAAACTGTGAGTAGGGTAATTTGCTGTATGCCTAGCTAGGGCATTTTCTAATTTGCCCACATTCATACTATATATGTGCTCGTAAACATGTTCCTTCAGTTTACCGTCAGTTTTCCCGACATAGTAAGCTGTACAGGACTGACATTGCGCTAAATAAACAATCATTTTAGAATTGCAGTTGAATTTCTTCACTGTATGATATTTTTATATTTCTAATACTAAAAGTTTGACTTGTGTCGATGTATTTACAAAAACCACACATCTTACATTTATACATTCCTGGGTGTCTCACTATACTAGGAGTACAATTCTCTAAAAGATTTTTCATGTTACGTCCTCTC